>NC_142811.1:40161547-40380421 GCF_049724085.1 Artemia sp. Qi Xiang Cuo | reverse complement strand
AAGAACTTAAGTGAAAGATTTTTGTTTTCTCTGGAGAAATTAGCATTGAAGTGTGTTCTTTGGTAAAGTTCAGAAGAGAACTTGAACTTTTCTTCACTTCGCTGAGAAAATTTTAAATTGGACAAGAACTTTTCATCTTCCATGAAAATATTTACAAGTTTGGTATTACTTTTTCTATCTTCCACCGAAAAATTAGAATTGAACTTTAAGTTTCTTTATGTCTTTGTGAAATAAAGAACTGAATTGGAAGATTTTTGTTTTCTCTGGAGAAATTAGAATTGGAGCGTGTTCTTTGGTAAAATTCAGAAGAGATCAAAAACTTTTCTTCACTTTGTTGAGAAAATTTGGAACATTATTTTAAATCTTTTCATCCCCTTGAGAAAAATCTGGACTGAAGTGGAAAATTTTTATATTATTTGGAAAAAATTGAATTGTTTAAAAACTAATTTCTTTTTCATTGAGAAAGTGGGTGAAAAAGATAAGTACTTCAAGTTGCAAAATGGGTTTAGGAGGGACATTAAGAAAGTAACTTGCTCTGAAATGGTCTTTGAAAAGTATTTCTTGGTGTTGAGGTATCCCAAAAGCTGTAAAGTATAGTTGTGAGTGAAAAAGATAAGTGCTTCAAGTTGCAATATGGATTTAGGAGTGACATTAAGAAAGTAACTTGCTCTGAAATGGTCTTTGAAAAGAATTTCTTGATGTTGAGGTATCCAAAAAGCTGTAAAGTATAGTTGAGGGTGAAAAAGATAAGTACTTCAAGTTGGAAAATGGGTTTATGAGGGATATTAAGAAAGTAACTTGCTCTGAAATGGTCTTTGAAATGTATTTCTTGGTTTTGAGGTAACCAAAAAGCTGTAAAGTATTGTTGTGATCGAAAAAGATAAGTACTTCAAGTTGCAAAATGGGTTTATGAGGGACATTAAGAAAGTAACTTGCTCTGAAATGACATTTGAAAAATATTTCCTGGTGTTGAGGTATCCAAAAAGCTGTAAAGTATAGTTGTGGGTGAAAAAGATAAGTACTTCAAGTTGGAAAATGGGTTTATGAGGGAAATTAAGAAATTAACATGCTCTTAAATTGTATTTTAAAAGTATTTCTTGTTTGTGAGGTATCAAAACAGATGTAAAGTATAGTTGTGTGTGAAAAATATAATTACTTCAAGTTGGAAAATGGGTTTAGGAGGGAGATTAAGAAAGTAACTTGCTCTGAAATGGTCTTTGAAAAGTATTTCTTGGCGTTGAGGTATCCAAAAAGCTGTAAAGTATAGTTGTGAGTGAAAAAGATAAGTACTTCAAGTTGGAAAATTGGTTTAGGAGTGACATTGCGAAAGTAACTTGCTCTGAAATGGTCTTTGAAAAGTATTTCTTGGTGTTGAGGTATCCAAAAAGCTGTAAAGTATAGTTGAGGGTGAAAAAGATAAGTACTTCAAGTTGAAAAATGGGTTTAGGAGTGACATTAAGAAAGTAACTTGCTCTGAAATGGTCTTTGAAAAGTATTTTTTGGTGTTGAGGAATCCAAAAAGCTGTAAAGTATAGTTTTGGGTGAAAAAGATAAGTACTTCAAGTTGGATAATGGGTTTAGGATGGACATTAAGAAAGTAACTTGCTCTGAAATGAATTTTGAAAAGTATTTCTTGGTGTTGAGGTAACCAAAAAGCTGTAAAGTATAGTTTCGGGTGAAACAAATTAGTCCTTCAAGTTGGAAAATGGTTTTATGAGGGACATTAAGAAAGTATCTTGCTCTGAAATTGTCTTTGAAAAGTATTTCTTGGTGTTGAGGTATCCAAAAAGCTGTAAAGTATGGTTGTGGGTGAAAAATATAAGCACTTCACGTTGAAAAATGGGTTTAGGAGTGAGATTAAGAAAGTAACTTGCTCTGAAATGATCTTTGAAAAGTATTTCTTGGTTTTGAGGTATTCAAAAAGCTGTAAAGTATAGTTGGGGGTGAAAAAGATAAGTAGTACAAGTTGGAAAATGGGTTTAGGAGGGGTATTAAGAAAGTAACTTGCTCTGAAATGGTCTTTGAAAAGTATTTCTTGGTGTTGAGGTAACCAAAAAGCTGTAAGGTATAGTTGTGATGAAAAAGATAAGTACTTCAAGTTGCAAAATGGGTTTAGGAGTGACATTAAGAAATTAACTTTCTCTGAAATGGTCTTTGAAAAGTATTTCTTGGTGTTGAGGTAACCAAAAGGCTGTAAAGTATAGTTTTGGTGAAAAAAATAAGTACTTCAAGTTGGAAAATGGGTTTTGGAGGGACATTAAGAAAGTAACTTGCTCTGAAATGGTCTTTGAAAAGTATTTCTTGGTGTTGAGGCATCCAAAAAGCTGTAAAGTATAGTTGTGTGTGAAAAAGATAAGTGCTTCAAGTTGCAAAATGGGTTTAGGAGTGACATTAAGAAAGTAACTTGCTCTGAAATGGTCTTTGAAAAGAATTTCTTGATGTTGAGGTATCCAAAAAGCTGTAGAGTATAGTTGAGGGTGAAAGAGATAAGTACTTCAAGTTGGAAAATGGGTTTAGGAGTGAAATTAAGAAAGTAACTTGCTCTGAAATGGTCTTTGAAATGTATTTCTTTGTGTTGAGGTAACCAAAAAGCTGTAAAGTATTGTTGTGATCGAAAAAGATAAGTACTTCAAGTTGAAAAATGGGTTTAGGAGGGACATTAAGAAGGTAACTTGCTCTGAAATGACTTTTGAAAAATATTTCTTGGTGTTGAGGTATCCAAAAAGGTGTAAAGTATAGTTTCGGGTGAAAAAGATAAGTACTTCAAGTTAGAAAATGGGTTTAGGAGGGAAATTAAGAAAGTAACTTGCTCTGAAGTTGTTCTGAAAAGTGGATCTGGAAAATAGGTTCTGGAACTTGTTCTGAAAAGATATAATAAAGCCATAAAAAGTATTAAAAAAAATGGAGGGGGGACTCTTTGGGGGGGGGGGGCCGGGAGGGTGTTTGGGGGACCCTTGGGGGATGGTGCCCTTCTGTGATCGAAATTTTTAGTTTTTAGTTTACTTTTTTTTGCAGCGCATCCCTGCGGCACATCCTGCGGCGCTTTCCTGACCCGCGGCGCATCCCTGCGGCACATCCTGCGGTGCTTTCCTGACCCGCGGCGCATCCCTGCGGCACATCCTGCGGCGCTTTCCTGGCCCACGGCGCATCCCGGAAGCGCTTCTCTGGTCCGGGGGACCTTTGGGGCCGGGGGAGGGCCTTTGGGGCACAGTGAGGGCCTTTGGAGCACAGGTAGGGCCTTTGGGGGTCCGGGGGACAGTTGGGGGCCTGGGGGACATTTGGGGACTGGTGGAGGGCCTTTGGGACCCCGTTGGTTCTTTGGGAGCTCGATGGGCCTTTGGGAGGCCCGGGGATGGCCTTTGGAGGTCTGGGTGGGCCTTTGGGGGCGCCGGTGGCTCTTTGGGAGCCCGGGGGACTTTGAGGACCGGGGGGAGGGCCTTTGGGGTCCGGGGTGCCCTTTGGGGGTCCGGGGGCCCTTTGAGGACCAGAGGAGGGCCTTTGAGGGTCTGAGGAGGGCGTTTGGGGGGTTGGGGCTCTATGGGAGCTTGGGGGACCTTTGAGTACCGGGGCCTCCCTTCGGGGTTGGGGTGGGGGATCGGAACCCTTTGGGGTTGGGGTAGAGGACCTCACAACACTGTTCAAATGGAACTTGTGTATTATAACGACCACAGAGTTTCACCCTCAAATTCTCTTCTAAAACCTTTCCTAAAATCTTCTTTCAAAATGTCTCTAACTGTTTCGCCGAAATAATCCCATAAAATGGATAAAACGGTTTCGCCCAAATAATCCCTAAACGTAATTTCAGCGTGTTCCTTTTGTTTGGCATCTCTGCGCTAACGCATTTCAAATTTCTAGGAAACCCTTTCCTATGTTAATCTCTTCATCTCATAAATTTTCCTAGCTAAACTATTAGGGTTTCGTTAGAATATCAATTTATCTCTCCGACTTAAAGCTCCGTGAAGCCGTATTTAAAAATAGAATTTCTATCTCTTTAGACTCCCGCATAATTCCAAGATAACAAGTGATGTCAATTATAATTCCTGACACTAAAGATCAATGAAGCCCTATTTAAAAATAGAATATTAATTTTTCTCTCTGACCTAAAGAACGTTTATCCCTCAGACCTAAGATTAAAGAAGCCTTAATGTTTCTTAATTCTCCCCTTCGTGAATCAATCATTTCCCCTAGCGATTATGTAAATCAAGTTCTCAGGCGCTACTCGTTACAGGACCACGTGGTTTATGGTTTTCCAAGTGAGAAAGTTCCTGTTTTTCCAAGTTATAAAATTCAATTTTTTCAATTTCTCAGTGAGAAAACCATAAACCACGTGGTCCTGTCACCCTGTTTTTCAAATTCTCACTGACAAAAACCATAAAACATCCATAATTTGATGTTGACATCCGAGAAAAACATCAAATAAATTGAACAACACACATAACCATCCATGAAAACAACCATAAATGTGACAAAATTCATGTTTTTCCATGTGACAAAGTTCCTGTTTTTTATTCTCACTGAGAAAACCATAAAACAGACATGAATTGCTGTTGACATCCATAAATGTGACAAAGTTCCTGTTTTTTCAAATTCTCATTGACAAAAAACCATAAACCACGTGGTTCTCGTGCCAATATATGGTGTTAAAAAAGTTGTAGGTGGCAGCAGGGGTGAGGGATCGCGCTGGTACCCCCATCTCTACTAATATCCTACTGACTAGCAAAAAGTAGAAGGCTACTCTAACAAAAGAGAGCTGTTTAAGGGCTCATTTAAAAGCTTATATTTTATATCTAATCGCCTTTTATAAATTTGATTTGATATCATATTCCCACAAATTGCCCTTTCGGTTGTTTCCCCCATTTTTTTATATAAAACAAAAGTGTCTTTTCCAATGAAATGCCCAAAAAGGGAGTTGTTCAAAACCTTGGCAGGTTCAAAAAACTAAGGGGGCAAGGACGTCCCTTCCCCTTAATTACCGCCGTTAGAGCTAGCACACAGGCTTCATCAGTGTTAAGTTTGAAGGTTCAATTCAAAACTGTTGATCATTAAAGCTTAATTTTTGGTAGATTTTTAGCTGAAAAGTTTTTTAGTTTTAGTTAATTTGCTTTCGCTATAATCTTTTACTTTTAAGATGAGTCTCCTAAACCTCCAGTTAACGGCTTTGGACCATAATTTTTACAATGATACCGTTTTATGCTTCCAAGATTTTCCACTTAAAAAGTGGTACCAAAGGTGTTGTTTTCAGTGCTATATCTCACTTACGAATGGCAGAATTGACAAAAGGACGTAGATATGAGCAACAAACTTCAAATGAGCAATTAAACATCACTTGAAAAATTTCTGGTAGTACACTAGCCCCAGCTTTTCCACTTGAGACATAGCACCAAAAGTGCCGTTTTTAGTGCCATTTGAAACTTGCAGATGGTGCAATTTATAGGAAAAACGTATATATGAGCAATATTTTTTATATGAGCTGTCAAAAGTCTTTCTAAGATGTTCTGGTAGCCTGCTAGCCCCACCCCACGAGAAAGGCATAAAAAGTAACTTTTTGTGCCATATGGCACTTGCAGACGGCGGAATTTATAAACTACGTACATATGAGAAATAGCTTTTGAATTGTCTCTTAAGCATCTCTCTATGATGGTCTAGTAACCCGCTTCGCCTGGAAAAAAGAAGAAAAAAAAGACCGCTTTAACATTTTTCAACTTTTAGTTCCTATGGGCGGTGGTTTGCTCTTTACTAGGTTGAACCTAATGCTTCAATCATGACAAAGAGTTCATTGCAAATTCTCCCAGGAAACTAGTTAAAATTGAATTATGTTAAATCTAATAGAAGGTGGGATTTTTAAGAACCTAGTAAAACATCTATCTACGATGGTGTGGTAACCTGCTATGTTTCAGTAGTTTACTGATGAGCAGACGATTTATAAAACTTACTAAGGAAAGCTGGGAGGGAGATTGCACGGGAGGGGTTCTTGCAAATCACCATTTCAGGTTTCTGGAACATAACTATTATAATAGTACCTGTTTTGTACTTCAGAGCACTTAAGGAGTGGCACCAAAAATGTTGTTTTCTGTGCTATATCACACTTACGTGCTATATCAGCTTTCAAATGAGCCATTAAACATCACTCTTATAAGATCTGCTAGCCCAATAGCCCCAGCTTTTCCACTTGAGACACGGCACCAAAAGTGCCGTTTTTAGTGCCATTTGGAACTTGCTGATGGTGGAATATATATGAAGGACGCAGATATAGGCAATATCTTTTATTTGAATTTTTTTAATGCAATTTTAGTGCCATATGGCACTTGCAGATGACACTAGATATGATGAATAGCATTTGAATGAGCCATTAAGCATCTGTCTATGATGTTCTGGCAGCCCGCTAGGCCTGTTGAAAAAAAAAACGGGAGACTGGTCAGTGCTACCGATGCAAAAAAGTGATTTTCCTTGCTGTTCAAGGAGGGGGGGGGGGTGTAATTTCCCTGTACATGGTATTCGACCTTGTTGATTCCAGTGGTACTATTTTCATTTTGATCTGACGCCATTTTCGAGGAGTTTGAGGCTTTTTTCGAAATCACCATAAATTTTTTTTCGCAATGAACTTTTACGTTTAAGACGAACCGAAATAATAGTTGCCATTCCTGAGTCAGTGTTAGATGGCTATTTTTTTCACCAGGCAGTTTTTTTAACACGTTTTTTTACTTTTGGTTACTATGGGCTGTGGTTCGCTCTTTACTAGGTTGCAGCTACCGCTGCAACCATGACAGACATCTATGCATAGGTTAGTGCGTGATCAGTGCGTCATACGCGGCTACACGTCTTCCAATCCCTTCAGAATTCGGTCCATTGTTGAAAAGAGTTACAACCAAGCATATAGTTCTTAGACCTAGAACTCTGTATCTCTGTCAAGAACTCTGCCTTTTATTTCGCTTAGTAGCATCGAATCAGGGGACTAGCTTCTTTACTGTGGAATTTTTTAAACCTTTTTTATGGACAAAAACCTTTATAAGCTTTTCATTCGTTAGCTCTAAAGGGAGATATCGCTAATGTTTCTCAGAAATAGAAGATCACCCAAATGGTGAATTTCTTGCAACTAACCGATTTTCTGGAAGCAAGACTGGGATACGTGCTGCATTCCAGAGTTTTCTCCCCACCAAGAGAAAAATATTTATGTGTGCTAGAAATTATCTGCCGTCTGATAATGCCGTCAGGTATTCTCGGTCGTCAGATAATGGCTTGGGGCCTAAAGTAAACCGACAAACATTTTCCAAGAATTTAAAATTGGTAACCATTAAGTCGGTTCAAGGCCTACGATCATTGAAAATACGTTTTGAGCTTTACTTTAAGGTGGATCTGTCTCTACGTTTTGAAAAGATTTGGATCCATGTGAGTAAACCGCTTACCACTTCAGTATAATCTCCGTTGGTCGAGGAGCGGAAAGGGAATTTAGGGTGCTTGCCTACCCTGCGGGATTGATGATGATGGTTAATCTCATTTTCTCCTCGTGTTCTGGTATATAGATGGCGTATTTTGAAAGAAGAACAGGGAGTAATAGACTATTGGAAGTTGTTAAATCTACAACCAAAATAATTATTTTATATATTTACAACTATATTGATATTGGATTAAAGGGACTTGATAAAATTTGGTTAGCCTCCTTTCTTTATTCACTCAATCAATCAGTCAGCCAATCAAAGGGTTTGTTGAAAAAAATCAAATCTCCGATGATTAAAAACATCTCAATTCATTTCTGGATGCGGAGAACCACAATATTTACATTTTTAACCTAAATCCTCATAGTGGCCATCACTCCTACTCTCAGATACGATCTTACCTCTCATCAATCAATAAAATTAACCAAATAAACCCTCCTGCTCCTAGCCCCGGGGGAAACCATCCCATCATAAAAAAAGTGAAGGAAAAATGATTACATTGCAAATGGTTTATTTAATCGACAAGTTTCCCTCAACTTTAGACTGTAGAGCAGGGTTGCCACCGTCAGTAGGATTTTACTAGATCTAGTAAAAAAAATCTAGTAAATTTAGATGATTTAGTAAATTTTTCAAAATCTAGTAAAAAATCACGATTTGTAGTGAATAAAACTTCTTTATTTTCCATGAATTCAGGGGAAAAAATTAGGGTCCATTCATTACAAAATCTAATTTCGTTTACATTAGATATTATGGCTACTATTGCTCTCATTTTCGCGATTCTGCGTCAACCCTAGCGCTTACAAATCTCTATTTTTCTCTTGGCTTCTTCTTGATACTCGCTTTGAAAAGCAAACTATTTAGAATCAGGACTGGTATACCGGGTTAATTTGTTTTCAGAAAACTTTCCCAGACTCTCATAACAGCTGCCATGTTTGTTAGTTAGCCTTGTCCCTCTTTAAAGATGCTGCTGGAAACGAACTTTTTCCATACTTACCCAAGTCCTTTCTGACAATCTGCAGCTTGCCCAATTCAAGTGCTGGAGCAGAGAGACAGTTCTTGATTTTGTCGGTCATCAAAACTAAAAACCGGAATAGGCTAAATGTCTCGAGTATTTCGTCCCTGATGAAATCAAAGCAACTTGTTCTTAGGTCGGCAAGTGGAGTACATAACTGGGTAATCTCCAGTAATTTGGCTCAGGCTATCAAAAAACAGAAACAAGAAGACACCTCTATTCAGAATTCGATATTAGTGAATGCTTTAAATTCGGATGAGGCCAAGGACGAATAAAACCTTTTAAGTGTGACTTTTTTTTAATTGTGACTTCATATCTTTTCTCTTACTTTTCAATTTGAATGATTTGCCTGACCTGAAGACTATTGACACAATTTTATTTTTTTGAAACTAATTATTGTATGTTATATAAGTTTTCTTTTTCTTGGCAGCCCTAGTCCAATTTTAGGTGATTTTTTTAATTTACATATTTTTACAACTAAACTGGTAGCCGATTATGTCATTTCCGTTCTGAATTGACATAGATTGTATTGGTTTTTTATTCTCTTGAATACGAAGGAGAGAGAAACTAAAGAAAATCCGTTCAAAAAATCCTAGATTAACTACTTTAAAATTTGCCAGAAATTTTTGTGAGCAGCTTATCTCTTATCTAAAGACCAGCCAAATTAGTGTTTTAGAAGTGGCAAATTTCCTCTTAAAAATGTAAAATTGAGGGTTTAGGTCTCAAACCTAAAAACGGAAACTGGTGGACAAATTTCAAAAGCCGTCATTTTCAAGCACACCTCAGATTCTAAGCACTCCATCGCCTGAATTGCTTCGTGAATATGAGTTGTAGCTGTTTTTCTTCGTTGATTGTTTTTCAATTTTTCTTATATCTGAATTTTATGACCTGAAGACCATTGATAAATTTAAAGCTGAGCTTCACCAGCAGGATTTCCAGAATCTAAGATTCCAGACTGTTGTTTGACTTCTTGGATACACCGCATCTGGAATATGAAGCCTATCCAGTAGTACATCCAAATAATCAAAAAAAGGATTTTTGAACTTATAGGTTTCAGGAATTTTGAATCATACTATGAAAACGAAAGAAAAGAGGAAAAGAGAAAAAAAGAAGAAAAAAGGAAAAAATATTGTGGAAATCCTATTGATTATCCTCCTATAGTTAAAAATCGATGCTTGATGTTTTTTTTTAGTATTTCGTAAAAACATACGCGATTTAGTAAATTCTTTCTCTCAGATTTAGTAAATTCTTCCAGGCCAGGGTGGCAACCCTGCTGTAGAGTGTGTGTTCCCATTTCGGTTCTAGTTGAAGAATGAATTACTTAATCTTGCTCATTCAAGCTTAATTTTGGAAAATATAGGGGATATTAAGAACGGTTGACAACTGATATCTAGCTGATCAATTTATATTTTGCTTTCAAAATATTAAAATAAGCCTTCAGTACAGTCTTAACTACTCGCCACGGGCGGATTTAGAGCAAAATCTTGGAGGTTCAATGTGACGAGGGCGCCAATGAGAAAAATCTTTGGGGGTGGGGGGCAATATAACAGGGATGCCAATAATTGGCAAGTTTATTATAAAAAAGAGAAAACAAGGATAAGATGGCACCTGAAAAAATCTGGGGGGGGGGTGCTCCCCGATCCCCCTGAATCCGCCAATGCTACTCGCTAAAAAGTTTATTTCAAAATCAAACTCCATACGTTTTGGAAAACAATTCCAAGTATTGTCTCTCAAATAACCATAACAAAAAAGGCGATATTTAATGATTTCTCAGGCTTCGCCAGTTCATAAAACAAGGCCGATAACCAAGCATGGTTCACTTATCTCAAAAGCGTACTTTTCTTTTTCCCCTCTGGATCTACCAGTGCTACTCGCTAAAATGTTTATTTCTAAATCAAGCTCCATACGTTTTGGAAAACAATTACACATATTGTCAGTAGAAGTGACCCTAAAGGTCCTGTCCCTCACCCCTGCTGCCACCTATAACTTTTTTGCACCCCAAATATGGGCATAGCCTCCCTAGGGAGAACACGTGGTTAATGGGGTCAATGACCTAAATTTATTGCGTAATCAAAGTGTGTCAACAACAACAACATCGACCTTGACATTCGCTGAGAGCGTGCACTTACAACAACAACAACATCGACCTTGGAACACCTGTGTTGTCGACCTCAATTCACCTATCGTGAATCAATAATTCCCCTTAGAAACAACAAATTAATTCCCCTTTCTTGACAGATCAATCAACCAATGACATCATCTGTCAGACTTTAAAAATTTCCGCCTAGAAACGATTCTCCAGGAATAGATCCAAGTCATTAATGTCTTTGCCTCGGAAACAACTCTTTTGGTCGAACTCCAAAGGATATTAATAGCCAAAGGCCATAGAAACAATTCTCCAAGAAACATCTTAGCGATGAATTGTTTTAGCGCGGGAATCAGGTTTCTTATTAATTTGAAATGCATTAGCGCAGAGATGCCAAAAACAAAGGGAACACGCTGAATTACGTTTAGGGATTATTTGGGCGAAACTGTTTTAGACAGGTTATGGAACTATTTCGGCGAAACAGTTAGAGACATTTTAAAAGATGATTTTTGAAGAGATTTTAGAAGAGAATTTAATGGTGAAACTCTGTGGTCGTTATAATACACAAGTTTCATTTGAACAGTGTTGTGAGGTCCTCTAACCCAACCCCAAAGGGTTCCGATCCTCCTACCCCAACCCCGAAGGAAGCCCCCGGTCCTCAAAGGTCCCCCAAGCTCCCAAAGGGCCACCGGCGCCCCCCAAAGGCCCATCGAGCTCCCAAATGACCAACGGGGTTCCAAAGGCCCTCCACCGGTCCCCAACTGCCCCTCCCGCCCCCCAAAGGCCCTACCTGTGCCCCAAAGGCCCTCCAAGTGCCCCCAAGGCCCTCCCCCGGCCCCCAAAGGTCCCCCGGACCAGAGAAGCGCTGCCGGGATGCGCCGTGGGCCAGAAAAGCGCCACCGTATGCGCCACAAGGATGCACTATGGGTCAGGAAAGTACCGCAGGGGATGCACCGCAGGGAGGCATCGCAGGAAAGCGGCGCAGGGATGCGCTGCAAAAAAAAAGTAAACTAAAAAGTAAAAATTTCCAAATGTTATCCCCCAAACGCCCACCTCAGACCCCCAAAGGCCCCCCCTGGTCCTCAAAGCCCCCCCTGGCACCCAAAGGACCACCCGGTCCTCAAAGGCCCCTAGATCCCCCAAGGTCCCCCCCCGGGCCCCAAAGAGTCCCCTCTCCATTTTTTTAATACTTTTTTATGGCTTTATTATATCTTTTCAGAACAAGTTCCAGAACCTATTTTCCAGATCCACTTTTCAGAACAACTTCACAGCAAGTTACTTTCTTAATCTCCCTCCTAAACCCATTTTCTAACTTGAAGTACTTATCTTTTTCACCCACAACTATACTTTGCAGATTTGGATACCTCAACACCAAGAAATATTTTTCAAAAGTCATTTCAGAGCAAGTTACTTTCTTAATGTCCCTCCTTAACCAATTTTGCAACTTGAAGTACTTATCTTTTTCGATCACAACAATACTTTACAGCTTTTTGGATACCTCAACACAAAGAAATACATTTCAAAGACCATTTCAGAGCAAGTTACTTTCTTAATGACCATCTTAAACCCATTTTCCAACTTGAAGTACTTATCTTTTTCACCCTCAACTATACTCTACAGCTTTTTGGATACCTCAACACCAAGAAATACTTTTCAAAGACCATTTCAGAGCAAGTTACTTTCTCAATGTCACTCCTAAATCCATTTTCCAACTTGAAGCACTTATCTTTTTCACTCACAACTATAATTTACAGCTTTTGGGATACCTCAACACCAAGAAATACTTTTCAAAGACCATTTCAGAGGAAGTTACTTTCCTAATGTCCCTCCTAAACCCATTTTCCAACTTGAAGTACTTATCATTTTCACCTGAAACTATACTTTACACCTTTTTGGTTACCTCAACACCAAGAAATACTTTTCAAAGATCATTTCAGAGCAAGTTGCTTTCCTAATGTCCCTTCTAAACCCATTTTCCAACTTGAAGTACTTATCCTTTTCAACCGAAACAATACTTTAAAGCTTTTTGTTTACATCAACACCAATATATAGTTTTAAAGCAACATCTCAGAGCAAGTTGCTTTCCTACTGTCACTTCTAAACCCATTTTCCAACTTGAAGTACTTATTTTTTTCAACTGCAACTATACTTTAGAGCTTTTTGGATTCCTCAACACCAAGAAATACTTTTCAAGGACCATTTCAGAGCAAGTTACTTTCTTAATGTCCCTCCTAAACCAATTTTCCAACTTGAAGTACTTATCTTTTTCATCACAACTATACCTTACAGCTTTTTCGATACCTCAAAACCAAGAAATACTTTTCAAAGACCATTTCAGAGCAAGTTACTTTCTTAATGTCCCTCCTAAACCAAGTTTCCAACTTGAAGTACTTATCTTTTTCACCCACAACTATACTTTACAGCTTTTTGGTTACCTCAACACCAAGAAATACTTTTCAAAGACCATTTCAGAGCAAGTTACTTTCTTAATTTCACTCCTAAACCAAGTTTCCAACTTGAAGTACTTATCTTGTTCACCCACAACTATACTTGACAGCTTTTTTGATGCCTCAACACCAAGAAATACTTTTCAAAGACTATTTCAGAACAAGTTACTTTCTTAATTTCACTCCAAAGCCCATTTTCCAACTTTAATTACTTATAATTTACACCCACATCTATACTTTACACCTTTTTGGATACCTCAACACCAAGAAATACTTTTCAAAGACCATTTCAGAGCAAGTTACTTTCTTAATTTCACTCCTAAACCAAGTTTCCAACTTGAATTACTTATCTTTTTAAACAACAAATATACTTTAAAGCTTTTTGGATACCTCAACACCAAGAAATACTTTTCAAAGACCATTTCAGAGCAAGTTACTTTCTTAATTTCACTCCTAAACCCATTTTCCAACTTGATGTACTTATCTTTTTCATCACAACTATACCTTACAGCTTTTTGGTTACCTCAACACCAAGAAATACTTTTCAAAGACCATTTCAGAGAAAGTTACTTTCTTAATGTCCCTCCTAAACCCATTTTGCAACTTGAAGTACTTATCTTTTTCACCCGAAACTATACTTTACAGCTTTTTAGATACCTCAACACTAAGAAATACTTTTCAAGGACCATTTCAGAGCAAGTTACTTTCTTAATGTCCCTCATAAACCCATTTTCCAACTTGAAGTACTTATCTTTTTCATCACAACTATACCTTACAGCTTTTTGGATACCTCAAAACCAAGAAATACTTTTCAAAGACAATTTCAGAGCAAGTTACTTTCTTAATGTCCCTCCTAACCAAGTTTCCAACTTGAATTACTTATCTTTTTCACTCACAACTATACTTTACAGCTTTTTGGTTACCTCAACACCAAGAAATACTTTTCAAAGACCATTTCAGAGCAAGTTACTTTCTTAATCTCCCTCCTAAACCCATTTTCCAACTTGAAGTACTTATCTTTTTCATTCTCAACTATACTTTACAGCTTTTTGGATACCTCAACACCAAGAAATACTTTTCAAAGACTATTTCAGAGCAAGTTACTTTCTTAATCTCCCTTCTAAACCTATTTTGCAAATTCATTTGCTTATCTTTGTCATAATCAACTAGACTCGACAGCTTTTCGCATACCTCAAATCCACTAAATACTTTTAAAGGAATTTATTAATAGCACTTTACTTCCTTAATGTCACTACTACGCACATTTCTAAGCAAGTAGTGCTTATCTTTTACATCCACAACTATTCTTTACAGCTTTTTTGACACCTCAACACCAAGAAATACTTATCAAAGACCATGTCAGAGCAAGTTCCTTTCCTAATCTCACTCAAAAACCCATTTTCCAGCTTGGAGTACTTTTGTTTTTCACCCACAACTATACTTTACAGCTTTTTTGATACCTCAACACCAAGAAATATTTTTCAAGGACTATTTCAGAGCAAGTTGCTTTCCTAATGTCCCTTCTAAACCTATTTTCCAACTTGAAGTACTTATCTTTTTCAACCGCAACTATACTTTACAGCTTTTTGGATACCTCAACACCAAGAAATACTTTTCAAGGACCATTTCAGAGCAAGTTACTTTCTTAATGTCCCTCCTGAACCCATTTTCCGACTTGAAGTACTTATCTTTTTCATCCCAACTATACCTTACAGCTTTTTGGATACCTCAAAACCAAGAAATACTTTTCAAAGACCATTTCAGAGCAAGTTACTTTCTTAATGTCCCTCCTAAACCCATTTTCCAACTTGAAGTACTTATCTTTTTCACCCACAACTATACTTGACAGCTTTTTGGATACCTCAACACCAAGAAATACTTTTCAAAGACCATTTCAGAGCAAGTTACTTTCTTAATTTCACTCCTAAACCAAGTTTCCAACTTGAAGTACTTATCTTTTTCACCCACAACTATACTTTACAGCTTTTTGGATACCTCAACACCAAGAAATACTTTTCAAAGACTATTTCAGAGCAAGTTACTTTCTTAATTTCCCTCCTAAGCCCATTTTGCAACTTGAATTACTTATCTTTTTCACCCACAACTATACTTTAAAGCTTTTTGGATTCCTCAACACCAAGAAATAATTTTCAAAGACCATTTCAGAGCAAGTTACTTTCTTAATGTCACTCCTAAACCAATTTTCCAACTTGAAGTACTTCTCTTTTTCACCCACAAATATACTTTAAAGCTTTTTGGATGCCTCAACACCAAGAAATACTTTTCAAAGACCATTTCAGAGCAAGTTACTTTCTTAATTACACTCCTAAACCCATTTTCCAACTTGAAGTACTTATCTTTTTCAACACAACTATACCTTACACCTTTTGGCTTACCTCAACACCAAGAAAAACTTTTCAAAGACCATTTCATAGAAAGTTACTTTCTTAATGTCCCTCCTAAACCCATTTTGCAACTTGAAGTACTTATCTTTTTCACCCGAAACTATACTTTACAGCTTTTAGGATACCTCAACACTAAGAAATACTTTTCAAGGACCATTTCAGAGCAAGTTACTTTCTTAATGACCCTCATAAACCCATTTTCAAACTTGAAGTACTTATCTTTTTCATCACAACTATACCTTACAGCTTTTTGGATACCTCAAAACCAAGAAATACTTTTCAAAGACCATTTCAGAGCAAGTTACTTTCTTAATGTCCCTCCTAACCAAGTTTCCAACTTGAATTACTTATCTTTTTCACTCACAACTATACTTTACAGCTTTTTGGTTACCTCAACACCAAGAAATACTTTTCAAAGACCATTTCAGAGCAAGTTACTTTCTTAATCTCCCTCCTAAACCCATTTTCCAACTTGAAGTACTTATCTTTTTCACCCTCAACTATACTTTACAGCTTTTGGGTTACCTCAACACCAAGAAATACTTTTCAAAGACCATTTCAAAGCAAGTTACTTTCTTAATGTCCCTCCTAAGCCCATTTTGCTAGTTGAAGTACTTATATTTTTCAAACAAAACTATAATTTACAGCTTTTATGATACTTCAACACCAAGAAGTACTTTTCAAAGACCATTTCAGAGCAAGTTACTTTCTTAATGACCCTACTAAACCCATTTTCACAGTTGAAGTACTTATCTTTTTCACCCACAACTATACTATACAGCTTTTAGGATACCTCAACACCAAGAAATACTTTTCAAAGACCATTTCAGAGCAAGTTACTTTCTTAATGTCCCTCCTAAACCCATTTTCCAACTTGAAGTACTTATCTTTTTCACCCTCAACTATACTTTACAGATTTTTGGTTACATCAACACCAAGAAATACTTTTCAAAGACCATTTCAGAGCAAGTTACTTTCTTAATGTCCCTCCTAAACCCATTTTCCAACTTGAAGTACTTATCTTTTTCACCACAATTAGATCATACAGCTTTTTGGATACCTCAACACCAAGAAATACTTTTCAAAAACCATTCAGAGCAAGTTACCTTCTTAATGTCCCTCCTAAACCCATTTTCCGACTTGAAGTAATTATTTTTTTCATCCGCAACTGTAGTTTACAACATTTTGGTTACCTCAACACTAAGAAATACTTTTCAATGACCATTTCAGAGCAAGTTACTTTCTTAATGTCCCTCCTAAACCCATTTTGCAACTTGAAGTACTTATCTTTTTCTCCCACTTTCTCAATGAAAAAGAAATTAGTTTTTAATCAATTCTTTTTTTTCAAATAATATAAAAATTTTCCACTTCGGTTCAGATTTTTCTCAAGGGGATGAAAAGATTTAAAATAATGTTCCAAATTTTCTCAACAAAGTGAAGAAAAGTTTTTGATCTCTTCTGAATTTTACCAAAGAACACGCTCCAATTCTAATTTCTCCAGAGAAAACAAAAATCTTCCAATTCAGTTCCTTATTTCACAAAGACATAAAGAAATTTAAAATTCAATTCTAATTTTTCGGTGGAAGATAGAAAAAGTAATACCAAACTTGTCAATATTTTCATGGAAGATGAAAAGTTCTTGTCCAATTTAAAATTTTCTCAACGAAGTGAAGAAAAGTTCAAGTTCTCTTCTGAACTTTACCAAAGAACACTCTTCAATGCTAATTTCTACAGAGAAAACAAAAATCTTCCACTTAAGTTCTTAATTTCACAAAGACAAAGAAATTTAAAGTTCAATTCTAAATTTTTCGGTGGAAGATGGAAAAAGTAATACCATGCTTGGGAATATTTTCACGGAAGATAAAAAGTTCTAGTTCAATTAACAATTTTCTCAACGAAGTGAAGAAAAGTTCAAGTTCTCTACTGAATTTTACTAAAGAACACAATTCAATTCTAATTTCACCAGAGAAAATAAAAATCTTCCACTTAAGTTCTTTATTTCACGATAACATAAAGAAATTTAAAGTTCAATTCTAAATTTTTCGGTTGAAGATATAAAAATTAAGACCATATTTGTGAACATTTTCATTGAATATAAAATGTTCTAGTTCAATTTAAAATTTTCTCACAGAAGTGAAGAAAAGTTCAAGATCTATTCTGAAATTTACTAAAGAACATAATTTAATTTTAATTCCAGCAATGAAAATAAAAATCTTCCACTTAAGTTCTTTATTTCACAATGACATAAAGAAATTTAAAGTTCATTTCTAAGTTTTTCGGTGGAAGATATAAAAAGTAATACTATACTTGTGAATATTTTCATGGAAGATGAAAAGTTCTAGTTCAATTTAAAATTTTCTCAAAGAAGTGAAGAAAAGTTCAAGTTCTCTTCTGAACTTTACCAAAGAACACACTTCAATTCTAATTTCTCCAGAGAAAATAAAAATCTTCCACTTCAGTTCTTTATTTCACATAGACATTAAGAAATTTAAAGTTCAATTCTAATTTTTGGTGGAAGATAGAAAAAGTAATACCATACTTGTGAATATTTTCATGGAAGATAAAAAGTTCTAGTTCAATTTACAATTTCCTCAACGAAGCGGAGAAAAGGTCAAGTTCTCTTCTGAATTTTACTAAAGAACACAATTCAATTCTAATTTCTCCAGAGAAAACAAAAATCTTCCACTTAAGTTCTTTATTTCACAATAACATAAAGAAATTTAAATTTCAATTCTAAGTTTTTTGGTGGAATATATAAAAAGTGATACTATACTTGTGAATAATTTAACGTAAGATATAAAGTTCTACTTCAACTAAAATTTTCCTCAACGATGTGAAGAAAAGTTCAAGTTCTCATCTTAATTTTACTAAAGGACACAATTCAATTCTAATTTCACCAGAGAAAATAAAAATGTTCCACTTCACCTCTTTATTTCACAAGAACATAAAGGAATTTAAAGTTCAATTCTAAATTTATCCGTGGAAGATAGAAAAAGTAATACCATACTTGTGAATATTTTCACGGAAGATAAAAAGTTCTACTTCAATTAAAATTTTCTCGACATAGTGAAGAAAAGTTCAAGTTCTCCTCTGAACTTTACCAAAGAACACACTTCAATTCTAATTTCTCCAGAGAAAATAAAAATATTCCACTTCAGTTTTAAGTTCCCCAAAGAAATAAAGAAATTTAAAGTTCTATTCTAAATTTTTAGATGAAAGATAGAAAAAGTAATACTATGATTGCGATTATTTTCCATGAAGATCAAAAGTTTCACTTTGTTTATAATTTTTCTTAAATTTGGTTCTGATTTTTCTCAAAGAAATGAAAAATTTAAAGTTCTGTTCCAAATTTTTCATAGAAGATAGAAAAAGTTATACATTGGTTGTGAATATTCAACATGAAGATATGGAACTCCACTTTAATTCGGAATTTCCTCGAAGAAGCGCAAATTGTTCAAGTTCTCTTCTGAATTTTCTTAAAGAAGAGAAAAAAGTTAACTCAATTCTGAATTTTACCCATGAAAATGAAAAAACCTTCCACTTCAGTTCAAAATTTCTCAAAGACATAAAAATTTAAATTTCAGTTCTAAACTTTTCTGTAGAAGATAGGAAAAGTTATACTATGATTATGATTATTTTCCAGTGAATATAAAAAGTTTCACTTTAATTATAATTTTCTTAAATTCAGTTCCGATTTTTTGCAAAGAGATGAAAAATTTAAATTTCTGTTCCAAATTTTTAATAGAAGATAGAAAAAGTTATACATTGATTTTGAATATTCTACATGAAGATAAATTAAGTTAGGTTAGATTAAGTTAGGTTAGGCTAGGTTAGCCTACGTACGCGCGCGTACGTAGGCTAACCTAGCCTAACCTCACTTAATCTAACCTAAATTAATCTAACCTAACCTAATCATAAACCTAACTTTTTGACTGTCTCTCAACTAACCAAAGTGAAGTATACGTAGGTTAACCTAACCTAACCTAATCTAACCTAACTTAATCTAGCCTATTCTAACCATACTTGCCTGAAAAGTTTAGGTTATCTTATCAATACCGCTCATGATAAGTTAATCTAACCTAATCTAACTTAAACCTGTAGAACTGTTTCTATTTATTTATTAACTTTAATTTAGGCCTAACCGCGTTTTTTTGAGGTTAGATAAACTAGTTTGAATGATTGTCTTCAATAATAGAACGAGTCGCTCATTTTCTAATTTAAAAAGTTGAGGGGTAAATCCATTAGACAAAGGAGATAAAATTTAATTTAAAATTAGAATAGAACTTTAAATTTTGCATCTCTTTGAGAAAACACCAGAAGTGAAGTGGAACCTTTTTATTTTCCTGGAAAAACTAGAAGAGAACTTTGACTTTTTTATTTCTTTAAGGAAATAAGAACTTATAATGTATATATGTCAATTCCAGGTGTAATATTCATAATTGAATAATCTTCTTTTTCTTATTTTACAAACCTTAAAATATAAAATGAAAAGTTTGAACTTCTTCGTGAAATAGCTGACTTAAAATAATGCATCTACTATTAATTTCATATATTAAAAATCAATGTATAACTTTTTCTATCTTCTATGAAAAATTTGGAACAGAAATTTAAATTTTTCATCTCTTTGCAAAAAATCGGAACTGAATTTAAGAAAATTAGAATTAAAGTGAAACTTTTTATCTTCACTGGAAAATAATCACACTCAAATTATAGCTTTTACTAACTTCTACAGAAAATAGTAGAACTGAAATTTAAATTTTTATGTCTTTGAGAAATTTTGAACTGAAGTGTAAGGTTTGTTTATTTTAATTGGTAAAATTCAGACATGAGTCGAATTTTTTATCTTATTTAAGAAAATAAAGAAGCCAAATTTAATATTCTGAAGTTCTTCGAGTAAACTCTGAAGTAAAGTGGAGTTCAATATCTTCATGTTGAATATTCAAAATCTATATATAACTTTTTCTATCTTCTATGAGAAATTTGGAACAGAACTTTAAATTTTTTATTTCATTGAGAAAAATCTGAATCAAACTTAAGAAAAATTATAAACAAAATGAAACTTTGATCTTCATGGAAAATAACCACAATAATAGTGTTACTTTTTCTATCTTCCATCTAAATATTTGGAATGTGACTTTAAATTTATTTATTTCTTTGGGGAACTTAAAACTGAAGTGGAATATTTGTATTTTCTCTGGAGAAATTGGAATTGAAGTGTGTTGTTTGGTAAAGTTCAGAAGAAAACTTAAACTTCTTCACTATGTTGAGACAATTGTAATTGAAAAAGAACTTTTTATCTTCCTTGAAAATACTCAAAATTCTGGTATTACTCTTTCTATCTTCCATGGAAAAATTTAGAATTAAACTTTATATTTCTTTATGTTCTTGTGAAATAAAGAGGTGAAGTGGAAGATTTTTATTTTCTCTGGTGAAATTAGAATTGAATTGTGTTCTTTAGTAAAATTCAGATGAGAACTTGAACTTTTCTTCACTTTGTTGAGTAAATTTTAAATTGAACTAGAACTTTTTATCTTCCGGTAAAATATTAACAAGTATAGTATTACTTTTTCTATCTTCCACCGAAAAACTTAGAATTGAACTTTAAATTTCTTTATGTCTTTGTGAAATAAAGAACTTAAGTGGAAGATTTTTGTTTTCTCTGGAGAAATTAGAATTGAATTGTGTTCTTTAGTAAAATTCAGAAGAGAACTTGATCTTTTCTTCACTTCGTTGAGGAAATTGTAAATTGAACTATAAATTTTTATCTTACGGGAAAATATTCACAAGTATGTTATTACTTTTTCTATCTTCCAACAAAAATTAGAATTGAACTTTAAATTTATTTATGTCTATGTGAAATAAAGAACTGAAGTGGAAGATTTTTATTTTCTCTGGAGAAATTAGAATTGAATTGTGTTCTTTGGTAAAGTTCAGAAGAGAACTTGAACTTTTCTTCACTTCTTTGAGAAAATTTTAAATTGAACTAGAACTTTTCATCTTCCATGAAAATATTCACAAGTATGGTATTACTTTTTCTATGTTCCACCGAAAAATTTAGAAATGAACTTTAAATTTCTTTATGTCATTGTGAAATAAAGAACTTAAGTGGAAGATTTTTATTTTCTTTGGTGAAATTAGAATTGAATTGTGTTCTTTAGTAAAATTCAGAAGAGAACTTGAACTTTTCTTCACTTCGTTGAGAAAATTTAAAATTGAACTAGAACTTTTTATCTTCCATGAAAATATTCCCAAGTATGGTATTACTTTTTCTATCTTCCGCCGAAAAATTTAGAATTGAACTTTAAATTTCTTTATGTCATTGTGAAATAAAGAACTTAAGTGGAAGATTTTTATTTTCTCTGGTGAAATTAGAATTGTATCGTGTTCTTTAGTAAAATTCAGTAGAGAACTTGAACTTTTCTTCACTTCGTTGAGGAAATTGTAAATTGAACTAGAATTTTTTATCTTCCGGGAAAATATTCACATGTATGGTATTACTTTTTCCATCTTCCACCGAAAAATTTAGAATTGAACTTTAAATTTCTTTATGTCTTAGTGAAATTAAGAACTTAAGTGGAAGATTTTTATTTTCTCTTGAGAGATTAGCATTGAAGTGTGTTCTTTTGTAAATTTCAGAAGAGAACTTGAACTTTTCATCACTTCGTTGAGAAAATTTTAAATTGGACAAGAACTTTTCATCTTCCATCAAAATATTCACAAGTTTGGTATTACTTTTTCTATCTTCCACCGAAAAATTAGAATTGAACTTTAAAGTTTTCTCTGGAGAAATTAGAATTGGAGCGTGTTATTTGTTAAAATTCAGAGGAGATCAAAAACTTTTCTTCACTTTGGTGAGAAAATTTGGAACATTATTTTAAATTTTTTCATCCCCTTGAGAAAAATCTGAACCGAAGTGGAAAATTTTTATATTATTTGGAAAAAAAGAATTGATTAAAAACTAATTTCTTTTTCATTGAGAAAGTGGGTGAAAAATATAAGTACTTCAAGTTGCAAAATGGGTTTAGGAGGGACATTAAGAAAGTAACTTGCTCTGAAATGGTCTTTGAAAAGTATTTCTTGGTGTTGAGGTAACCAAAATGTTGTAAACTACAGTTGCGGATGAAAAAAATAATTACTTCAAGTCGGAAAATGGGTTTAGGAGGGACATTAAGAAAGTAACTTGCTCTGAATGGTTTTTGAAAGGTATTTCTTGGTGTTGAGGTATCCAAAAAGCTGTATGATCTGATTGTGGTGAAAAAGATAAGTACTTCAAGTTGGAAAATGGGTTTAGGAGAGACATTAAGAAAGTAACTTGCTCTGAAATGGTCTTTGAAAAGTATTTCTTGGCGTTGAGGTATTCAAAAAGCTGTAAAGTTTAGCTGATAGTGACAAAGATAAGTGCTTCAAGTTGGAAAATGGATTTAGGAGGGACATTAAGAAAGTAACTTACTCTGAAATGGTCTTTGAAAAGTATTTCTTGGTGTTGAGGTATCCAAAAAGCTGTATAGTTTTGGATGAAAATGATAAGTACTTCAAGTTGGAAAATGGGTTTAGGAGGGATATTAAGAAAGTAACTTGCTCTGAAATGGTCCTTGAAAAGTATTTCTTGGTGTTGAGGTAACCAAAAAGCTGTAAAGTAAAGTTGTAGGTGAAAAAGATAAGTACTTCAAGTTGCAAAATGGGCTTAGGAGGGATATTAAGAAAGTAACTTGCTCTGAAATGGTCTTTGAAAAGTATTTCTTGGTGTTGAGGTATCCAAAAAGCTGTAAAGTATAGTTGTGGATGAAAAACATAAGTACTTCAAGTTGGAAAATGGGTTTAGTAGTGAGATTAAGAAAGTAACTTGCTCTGAAATGGTCTTTGAAAAGTATTTCTTGGTGTTGAGGTAACCAAAAAGCTGTAAAGTATAGTTGTGAGTGAAAAAGATAAGTAATTCAAGTTGGAAAATTGGTTAGGAGGGACATTAAGAAAGTAACTTGCTCTGAAATTGTCCTTGAAAAGTATTTCTTGGTGTTCAGGTATCCAAAAAGCTGTAAGGTATAGTTGTGATAAAAAAGATAAGTACTTCAAGTTGGAAAATGGGTTTATGAGGGACATTAAGAAAGTAACATGCTCTGAAATGGTCCTTGAAAAGTATTTCTTTGTGTTGAGGTATCCAAAAAGCTGTAAAGGATAGTTTCGGGTGAAAAAGATAAGTACTTCAAGTTGGAAAATTGGTTTAGAATGGACATTAAGAAATTAACTTTCTCTTAGATGGTCTTTGAAAAGTTTTTCTTGGTTTTGAGGTATCCCAAAAGATGTAGAGTCTTGTTTTGATCTAAAAGATAAGTACTTTCAGGTGGAAAATTGGTTTATGAGTGAAATTAAGAAAGTAACTTGCTCTGAAATGGTCTTTGAAAAGTATTTCTTGGTGTTGAGGCATCCAAAAAGCTGTAAAGTATAGTTGTGGGTGAAAAAGATAAGTAATTCAAGTTGGAAACTTGGTTTATGATGGACATTAAGAAAGTAACTTGCTCTGAAATGGTCTTTGAAAAGTATTTCTTGGTGTTGAGGTATCGAAAAAGCTGTAAAGTATTGTTGTGTGTGAAAAAGATAAGTAATTCTATTTGGACAATGGGCTTAGGAGGGACATTAAGAAAGAAACTTGATCTGAAATAGTCTTTGAAAAGTATTTCTTTGTGTTGAGGCATCCAAAAAGCTGTAAAGTATATTTGTGAGTGAAATAGATAAGTGCTTCAAGTTGGAAAATTGGTTTAGGAGTGTAATTAAGAAAGTAACGTGCTCTGAAATGGTCTTTGAAAAGTATTTCTTGGTGTTGAGGTATCCAAAAAGCTGTCAAGTATAGTTGTGGGTGAAAAAGATAAGTACTTCAAGTTGGAAACTGGGTTTAGGATGGACATTAACAAAGTAACTTGCTCTGAAATGGTCTTTGAAAATTATTTCTTGGTTTTTAGGTATACAAAAATCTGTAAGGTATATTTTTGGATGAAAAATATAAGTACTTCCAGTTTGAAAATGGGTTTACGAGGTACATTAAGAAATTAACTTGCTCTAAAATGGTCCTAGACAAGTGTTTCTTGATGTTGAGGTATCCAAAAAGCTGTAAAGTATAGTTGTGGGTGTAATAGATAAGTACTTAAAGTTGTAAAATGGGTTTAGGAGTGAAATTAAGAAAGTAACTTTCTCTTAAATGGTCTTTGAAAAGTATTTCTTGGTTTTGAGGTATCCAAAAAGCTGTAAAGTATAGTTGTGGGTGAAAAAGATAAGTACTTCAAGTTGGAAACTTGGTTTAGGAGGGACATTAAGAAAGTAACTTGCTCTTAAATGGTCTTTGAAAAGTATTTCTTGGTTTTGAGGTATACAAAAAGCTGTAAGGTATAGTTGTGTTGAAAAAGATAAGTACTTCAAGTTGGAAAATGGGTTTAGGAGGGACATTAAGAAAGAAACTTGCTCTGAAATGGTCCTTGAAAAGTATTTCTTGGTGTTGAGGTATCCAAAAATCTGTAAAGTATAGTTGCGGTTGAAAAAGATAAGTACTTCAAGTTGGAAAATGGGTTTAGAAGGGACATTAGGAAAGCAACTTGCTCTGAAATGGTCCTTGAAAACTATTTCTTGGTTTTGAGGTATCCAAAAAGCTGTAAGGTATAGTTGCGGGTGAAAAAGATAAGTACTTCAAGTTGGAAAGTGGGTTTAGAAGGGACATTAGGAAAGCAACTTGCTCTGAAATGATCTTTGAAAAGTATTTCTTGGTGTTGAGGTAACCAAAAAGGAGTAAAGTATAGTTTCGGGTGAAAAAGATAAGTACTTCAAGTTGGAAAATGGGTTTAGGATGGACATTAAGAAAGTAACTTGCTCTGAAATGGTCTTTGAAAAGTATTTCTTGGTTTTGAGGTATCCCAAAAGCTGTAAAGTATAGTTGTGAGGGAAAAAGATAAGTTCTTCAAGTTAGAAAATGGATTTAGGAGTGACATTAAGAAAGTAACTTGCTCTGAAATGGTCTTTGAAAAGTATTTCTTGATGCTGAGGTATCCAAAAAGCTGTAGAGTATAGTTGTGGGTGAAAAAGATAAGTACTTCAAGTTGGAAAATGGGTTTAGGATGGACATTAAGAAAGTAACTTTCTCTGAAATGGTCTTTGAAATGTATTTCTTTGTGTTGAGGTATCCAAAAACCTGTAAAGTATTGTTGTGATCGAAAAAGATAAGTACTTCAAGTTGCAAAATGGGTTTAGGAGGGACATTAAGAAAGTAACTTGCCCTGAAATGACTTTTGAAAAATATTTCTTGGTGTTATGGTATCCAAATCTGTAAAGTATAGTTGTGGGTGAAAAAGATAATTACTTCAAGTTAGAAAATGGGTTTAGGAGGGACATTAGGAAAGCAACTTGCTCTGAAGTTGTTCTGAAAAGTAGATCTGGAAAATAGGTTCTGGAACTTGTTCTGAAAATATATAATAAATCCATAAAAAAGTATGAAAAAAATGGAGAGGGGACTCTTTGGGGCCCGGGGGAGGACCTTTGGGGATCCGGGGGCCCTTGAGGGCCGGTTGGTCCTTTGGGTGCCCGGGGGACCTTTGAGGACCAGGGGAGGACCTTTGGGGGTCTGAGGAGGGCGTTTGGGGGATAACATTTTGAAATTTTTACTTTTTAGTTTACTTTTTTTTGCGGCGCATCCCTGCGGCGCATCCTGTGGCGCTTTCCTGCGGTGCCTCCCCGCGGCGCATCCCCTGCGGCGCTTTCCTGACCCGCGGCGCATCCCTGCGGCACATCCTGCGGCGCTTTCCTGGTCCACGGCGCATCCCGGCTGCGCTTCTCTGGGCCGGGGGACCTTGGGGGGCGGGGGGTGGGCCTTTGGGGCACAGGGAGGGCTTTTGGGGGTCCGGGGGGGCAGTTGGGGACCGGTGGAGGGCCTTTGGGACCCCGTTGGTCCTTTGGGAGCTCGATGGGCCTTTGGGGGGCGCCGGTGGCCCTTTGGGAGCTTGGGGGACCTTTGAGGACCGGGGGCTTCCTTCGGGGTTGGGGTAGGAGGATTGGAACCCTTTGGGGTTGGGTTAGAGGACCTCACAACACTGTTCATATGAAACTTGTGTATTATAACGACCACAGAGTTTCACCATTAAATTCTCTTCTAAAATCTCTTCAAAAATCATCTTTTAAAATGTCTCTAACTGTTTCGCCGAAATAGTTCCATAACATGTCTAAAACAGTTTCGCCCAAATAATCCCTAAACGTAATTCAGCGTGTTCCTTTTGTTTTTGGCCTCTCTGTGCTAATGCATTTCAAATTAATAAGAAAGCTGATTCCCGCGCTAATACAATTCATCGCTAAGATATTTCTTGGGGAATTGTTTCCATGGCCTTTGGCTATTAATATCATTTGGAGTTTGACCAAAAGCGTTGTTTCCGAGGCAATGACATTAATGACTTGGATCTATTCCTGGAGAATCGTTTCTAGGCTGAAATTTTTAAAGTCTGACAGATGATGTCATTGGTTGATTGATCTGTCAAGAAAGGGGAATTAATTTGTTGTTTCTAAGGGGAATTATTGATTCACGATAGGTGAATTGAGGTCGACAGCACAGGTGTTCCAAGGTCGATGTTGTTGTTGTTGTAAGTGCACGCTCTCAGCGAATGTCAAGGTCGATGTTGTTGTTGTTGACACACTTTGATTACGCAATAAATTTAGGTCATTGACCCCATTAACCACGTGTTCTCCCTAGGGAGGCTATGCCCATATTTGGGGTGCAAAAAAGTTATAGGTGGCAGCAGGGGGAGGGACAGGACCTTTAGGGTCACTTCTACTATTGTCTCTCAAACAACCATAACAAAAAAGGAGGCATTTAATGATTTTTCAGGCTTCGCCAGTCCATATAACAAGGCCGATACCCAAACATGATACACTTAACTCAAAACCGTTTTTTTCTTTTTCCTGGGAATCTGTTGTGATTTTGGGAAGCTTTATTATGATTTTTATAAAGTATCATATTTCAGACTTTGAAGGGGTGTATGATTTTTTATGTGTTGCAACTATTCTATGGGGATAAGCCTATCCAGAGAATGGGGTTTTACTATGGGTGTATGAAGTTTTTTTCTATAATTTTCCCCTCCTATAAAATTCTTTCACAAGTGCCTATGTCTTCTGTACTGTTTTTTTGTTTCTCGGGTTCTTTTATTTAGCAGTGTATAGTTTCTATGTTTTTGGTTTGGATTTTTTAAGTTAAAGGGGTTATTTCTATCTATTTGTTCTCATTTTTTGCCATTTCTTTGTTATATTTCTTTTTGTCAGTAAATTTCTTTGCGAAAGTAATTCCTATCATTATTTAAGTCTTGGTTCCGTTTCTTTATTTCCTAAAACTCTGTGTTCTGGTCCTTTCCCCTTTTTTCGGAACATTAAATTTCGTATGCACACAAATCAGATCCTTATTAAAAAAATAGGATTGAAGGAGCATTTGAAGATTAAGCTTGATGAAGGTTTTTACAGCCTTTTTGTGAACCTTATTCTGAAATGATAGTCTACAATGTAAACTTCTTGAAGACGTCTTTTTTGGACTCTGAGTCCAATCAAGGGTTACACAGAAATGTGACACTTCTTGGAAAAAAATCTCTTCTTAAAAGCCTTGTCCTCCTTAAGTTCCTGCAAGCTTTTCCCTTGGGATTTTTTTGTTATCCCCTGACTGGGCAAGTATAGCCTACAAGGTTTATTTTTGGGGGTATAACCTTAGAAAACCGAATGGATAGGCAGATTTTGTGGAAAACTTAGAAAACTATAGTACAGATAGTGATGGTCTCAAGAATTAGGGGTACTCCCTGTTCGTGTACTTATGCCCAATGCTTATCCTATTGTGTATTATCTGTGCCTCCTCGAAGAGTGTGCTTAGCCTAGTTGTGGAACCCATGGTCGATTTTCTGAGGAATATAATACTGAATTCCGGATTTTTTGTATGCCTAATCTTTTCTTAAGTAATTACACGTTGCATCTTTCCAAGATTCCATAGCGGCTAAGAAAGGTTGCATGTTAATGGTATTTTTGAGACAAAATGGCATCAAAGCTTATGAGAATTGCTACCATGGTAAAGTGCCAGGATCGCTTGGATCCTCTTTGAGTAATCATAAATAGCTCAAGAGCTTACTCTCTTCAAATAAAGAGGGATTGATGTTACCCCCGTAGTCCTTCTATGCCAAATATATCTAAAAATGTCCGTTTGTATCTAATTGTGACAGTTTTTTTTTTTTTTTTTTTTTTTTTTTTTTTTTTTTTTTTTTTTTTTTTGCTGTGAAGAATTTTTTCTATAAGATAGAGTTCTTATACATCTCCTCAGTTTCCGTTGACACTGTTTATGTCCCCAAATCTCCCCTCCCTCAAGCTTGTTAGATCTAGCTTTAATTCCCTTACATTTATTTACTTCAATCCCGCATGGTGCATTAGAAACACTGGATGCGACACTCATGCTGACGAATTAAAATAGATTTAGGGATGTCAAGAAAAAAAAACTTGATGAGATAGTGAGTCGCAGTCTTTTGTTTCTAGCCTTAAATTGTTTATCAAGATATGGTTTTTAGGGGTATTCTTATTTAAATATTATATGCCAACCGGAAATTCTGCAAAGCAGGAACAACTCTCAGGGGCGCCAAATACAACAAGTATATTTGTAGGAAACACAACAAGGAACATTCGTATTTAAATATTATATGCCAACAGGAATGTATACAAAACAAGAGCAACTCTCAGGGGCTCCAAATACAACAATTAAATGTGTAGGCTATCGTTTTTCAAAGCAACTCTTATCAATAGGAGAGCTGGGGAGAGCCAACTCAATTGAGCTGACTTGTCAATATTGGGATTTGATTCTAACTGGTAAATTTAACTCTTGGCTACTGAACGCTTAAGAGCTGCCCAATGGCTATTTCATGCTAAAGAAGGAACCTTATTTTGATTTTTCCCAATGGAGTTAACTCTTGATCCCTTTCATAAGTTGCCACACTGAATTTTCATATAAATGTCTTCAGTATACTTTTTTCTAAATCCTAGATGACATTAATCTAGCCATTTCCTTTCATTTCTTGTTTCCAGTAATTCGTTTTCTAACTTCAAGAGAATTTTTTTTCTTTTCAAATCAATTCTCCAATGAGCTTTGATCCTATTGTGGAATAGTCGATTTTTTTTTCGTAATGATGTTTTTATAAGTTCGCAGTTGCGGGATTATTGTCTCTAAGCTAAACGCGTCACACATATTTAAGCTTACAAGATTTTTTAATTTAAAGTGAAGACATTAGTCTTCGATAATAGGAAACGAAAAGCAGGCTGTTTATTAAAGAATTAGCTTTTCATTTGTCAATTTGGTCTTTTGCAATCGTTTTGTTAAAAACAACTTCAAAAAGCCATGTACGGCTGTTAGATTTTAGCAAATTTTTAGAATTTGGAATCAGCTGTACATCGGGAAGTTGTTTCGAAGCAGAGATAAAATGTATATGATCAAAGGTTTAACTGAAATATAAAACTAACAAGTTTTATTTGATTCGGCCAAAGATTTTTTATTTAATACTTACAGTATTTACTTTTATGAAGGAAATAAATATAATTTTGTTCTTATTAATTCCATGCTTACCCTCTGATGAGACCTGATTTATTTTTCAGCCATTTTAATTGTTAATCTTAAAAAGACTTGCTACCGCCATTTTGCCAGAAATGAAGCTACCGAATTGAAGCTTGCTTTAAAAGTTCTGATTAATTGAAAATGAAAAATAGATTATAAATTAGTTTTGATGCGTCTAACTACAAATTGTCCTTTTTGTAAAACTTTGAAACTGTTTTTAGATTCTGAACATGACGTTTCCAATGGTTTTCGTTCTTTCCATGTGTATTTTGCTTTCTGGATTGAAAGCAAATTTTATTTTTCTTCCTAGGATTGAGCATTTTATAAGCCAATCGGACTAAGTCCGGCTTCTAGATGTTTCGGACTATAGCGTCAAAGCCCTTAATCGAATCTTAATTTTTTTTTGCTAGTAGTATCTTATTTAAAGGTTTCAAGCGTACATTCACGCCTACAAGAATATGCTCAAAAGTGTGATAGATATGAAGCGTACAAGAAAAACCCACGCCTGTGACATTAGAGTTACACGTGGACATTTTAAAGGCTGGCATGATAACAACCATACGCATGGACATTGCGAAAAAAAAAAGATAATCAGACTGGTTTTTACATTGCAAAAAAAAAGCTGGCAAAGTGTACGCTGGTTCCTAAACATTGGAAAAAGCAAGATATTTATTATAAATTTGGAACAATATCAATCTTTGGAAATGGTTAGCGATAACATTTTTTTGGCAATTGGCATTTTTGTCTGATAACAGGTACCATTCATTGCGATCATAGCTCTAAAAAAAAAGAAGAAAAGGGTTTAGCATTTGCGAATACTTCGATGTGTTCGGTATAATACACAAGTGGTGTTTTGAACAGGGTTGTCAGTTTAAAATAGAGTCTAACGATAAAAAGTTCAATATTCGAAGCTAGCTTCAGCAGGAGCTTAGGACGGCAGCGGTGAAAATTGAGAGATAGAGATTAATTTCCCCCCTAGTTTTTGAAAAATAAATTTTTGTGATATTTTACTTTTAAGAAGTTCAATATTCGAGACTAGCTTCAGCAGGAGCTTAGTACTTCAGCGGATTCAATTGAAAGCTGTAGATTACGTGCCCCCTAGTTTCTGAGAAATACCTTTTTGTGACATTTTAATTCTAATAAGTTTTAAATTAGACGCTATCATCGGCAGGAGCTCAGGACAGCAGCGGTGACAATTGAGAGATAGAGATTAATTGCCCCCTAGTTTTTTAAAAATACCTTTTTGTGATATTTTACTTTTAAAAAGTTCAATATTCGAAGCTATCTTCAGCAGGAGCTTATTACGGCAGCGCTGACAATTGAGAGATAGAGATTAATTGCCCCCTAGTTTTTTAAAAATACCTTTTTGTGACATTTTACTTTTAATAAGTTCAATATTCGAAGCTAGCTACAGTAGGAGCTTAGGACGGCAGCGGTGACAATTGAGAGATAGAGATTAATTGCCCCCTAGTTTTTGAAAAATATCTTTTTGTGATATTTGATGACAGAGTGGATGTCTTAGACTAGTTATAATGCTGTACTCTGGCATGAATTGCTTGCGAAAACTCGGATGAATTACTTGAAAATAAAGTTTTGACAAGAAATGTCTGAAAAGTGTTTCTGGGCAGATGGGGCGATGACAGAAGCGTGTCTTATAGTAGTTATAGTTCTGTACTCTGGCACGAATTGCTTGTGAAAAACCCAAATGAATGACTTGAAAATAAATTTTTAACAAGGAATGTCTTAAAAGTGTTTTTGGGGAAATGGGGTGATGACAGAAGCGTGTCTTAGAGTAGTTATAGTTCTGTACTGGGGCACCAAATCCTGTTGAAAACCCAAAAGACTGACTTGAAATAAAAATTTTAACGAGAACTGTCTGAAAATTGTTTTTGGGGGGGATGGGGCGATGACAGAATGGATGTCTCAGACTAGTGATAGTGCTGTTCTATGGCACGAATTGCTTGCGAAAAACCCAAATGAATGACTTGAAATAAAATTTTTAAAAAGAAATGTCTGAAAAGTATTTTTTGGGAGATGGGGCGATGACAGAGTGGATTTCTTAGACTAGTTATAGTGCTGTACTCTGGCATGAATTGCTTTTCGAAAACCCGGATGAATTAGTTGAAAATAAAGTTCAAACAAGAAATGTCTGAAAAGTGTTTTTGGGGAGATGGTGTGATGACAGAAGGGTGTCTTAGACTTGTTATAGTTCAGTACTGTGGCACGAATTGCTTGTGAAAAACCCAAATGAATGACTTGAAATAGAATTTTTAACTAGAAATGTCTGAAAAGCGTTTTTATGGAGATGGGGCGATGACAGAAGCGTGTCTTAGAGTAGTTATAGTTCTGTACTGTGGCACGAATTGATTGTGAAAAACCCAAATGAATGACTTGAAATAAAATTTATAACAAGACATGTCTGAAAAGTGTTTTTGGGGAGATGGGGCGATGACAGAGTGGATGTCTTAGACTAGTTATAGTGCTGTACTCTGGCATGAATTACTTTCGAAAACCCAAATGAATGACTTGAAATAAAAATTTTAACGAGAAAGGTCTGAAAATTGTTTTTGGGGGGATGGGGCGATGACAGAAGCGTGTCTTAGAGTAGTTATAGTTCTGCACTGTGGGATAAATTGCTTGTGAAAAACCAAAATGAATGACTTGAAATAAAATTTTTAACGAGAAATGTCTGAAAATTGTTTTTTTGGGGGGTGGGGTTTGGGCGATGACAGAGTGGATATCTTAGACTAGTGATAGTGCTGTACTGTGGCACGAATTGCTTGCGAAAAACCCAAATGAATTACTTGAAATAAAAATTTTAACGAGAAATGTCTGAAAAGTGTTTCTGGGGAGATGGGGCGACGACAGCAGCGTGTCTTAGAGTAGCTATAGTTCTGTACTGTGGCACGAATTCCTTTTGAAAAACCCAAATGAATGACTTGAAATAAAATTTTTAACGAGAAATGTTTGAAAAGTGTTTTTGGGAAGGTGGGGCGATGACAGAAGCGTGTCTTAGAGTAGTTATAGTTCTCTACTGTGGCACACATTGCTTGTGAAAAACCAAAATGAATGACTAGTGAATTTTTAAACAGAAATGTCTGAAAATAGTTTTTTTTGGGGTGGGGGGTGGGGGCGATGACAGAGTGGATGTCTTAGACTAGTGATAGTGCTGTACTGTGGCACGAATTGCTTGCGAAAAACCCAAATGAATGAATTGAAATAAAAATTTTAACGAGAAATGTCTGAAAAGTGTTTTTGAGGAGATAGGGCGATGACAGAAGCGTGTCTTAGAGTAGTTATAGTTCTGTACTGTGTTACGAATTGATCGTGAAAAACCCAAATGAATGACTTGAAATAAAATTTTTAACAAAAAATGTCTGAATAGTGTTTTTGGGGGGATGGGACGATGACAGAGTGGATGTCTTAGACTAGTTATAATGCTGTACTCTGGCATGAATTGCTTGCAAAAACCTGGATGAATTACTTGAAAATAAAGTTTTGACAAGAAATGTCTGAAAAGTGTTTCTGGGGAGATGGGGCGATGACAGAAGCGTGTCTTAGAGTAGTTATATTTCTGTACTGTGGCACGAATTGCTTTTGAAAAACCCAAATGAATGACTTTAAAATAAAGTTTTAACAAGAACTGTCTGAAAAGTGTTTTTTGGGAGATGGGGCGATGACAGATTGGATGTCTTAGACTAGTTATAGTTCTGTACTGTGGCACGAATTGATTTAAAAAAAACCAAATGAATGACTTGAAATAAATTTTTTTACAAGAAATGTCTGAAAAGTATTTTTTGGGGGATGGGGCGATTACAGAGTGGATGTCTTAGACTAGTTATAGTGCTGTGCTCTGGCATGAATTGCTTTTCGAAAACCCGGGTGAATTAGTTGAAAATAAAGTTTTAACAAGAAATGTCTGAAAAGTGTTTTTGGGGAGATGGGGTAATGACAGAAGGTGTCTTAGACTAGTTATAGTTCAGTACTGTGGCACGAATTGCTTGTGAAAAACCCAAATGATTGACTTGAAATACAATTTTTAACGAGAAATGTCTGAAAAGCGTTTTTGGGGAGATGGGGCGATGACAGAAGTGTGTCTTAGAGTAGTTATAGTTCTGTACTGTGGCACGAATTGATTTTTAAAAACCCAAATGAATGAATTGAAATAAAATTTATAACAAGACATGTCTGAAAAGTGTTTTTGGGGAGATGGGGCGATGACAAAGTGGATGTCTTAGACTAGTTATAGTGTTGTACTCTGGCATGAATTACTTTCGAAAACCCAGATGAATTACTTGAAAATAAATTTTTAACAAGAAATGTCTGAAAAATGTTTTTGGGGAGATGGGACGATGACAGAAGCGTGTCCACACACAGATACGAAACACATGTAGAAACGACACACGCATAGAGACAACACACACACACAGAGACGACACCCACACAGAGACGACACACTCAAAGTGACGACTTACACATAGAGACGACACACGCACAGAGACGACTCACACACAGAGACGACACATACACAGAGGCGACACCCACATAGAGACAACAATTATACAGAGAAGACACAAAAACAGAGACGACACACACACACACAAAGACAACAAACACAGAACCAACACACGCACAGAGACGACACACGCACAGAGACGACACACACACACACAGATACGAAACACACATAGAGACGATACACGCACAGAGACGACACACATACAAAGACAACAACCACAGAGAAAACACGCACACAGAGACAACACACACACACACAGAGAGAGACGACACACACATAGCGACAACACACTCACAGAGACGACACACACAGAGACGACATATACACAGAGGCGACACACACATAGAGACAACAAACATACCGAGAAGACACAAAAACAGAGACGACACACACACACACACACAAAGACAACAAACACAGAGCCAACAGACGCACAGAGACGACACGCACACAGATACGACACACACATATAGACGATACACGCACAGAGACGACACACACACAAAGACAACAAGCACAGAGACAACACGCACACAGAGACAACACGCACAAACACACACACACACACACACACAGAGACGACACACACATAGCGACAACACACGCACAGAGACGACACACACACAGAGACGACAACACACAGAGGGGAGACACACGCACAGAGACGACACGCACACAGAGACAACACACACATAGCGACGACACACGCACAGAGACGAAACACACAGAGAGAAGACACACGCACAGAGACGACACACACACACAGAGACGACACACACACAGAGAGAAGACACACACAGAGACGACACACGCACAGAGACGATACACACACACAGAGAGACAACACACACAGAGACGACACACACACACACATAGCGATGACACACGCACAGAGACGACACACACACAGAGACTACACACACACAGATAGAAGACACACTCACAGAGACGACACACACACAGGGACAACACACACACAGAGACGACACACACGTAGAGAAGACACACGCAAAGACAAGATACACACATAGAGACGACACACACACAGAGAAGACACACGCACAGAGACGACACACACACACACAGAGATGACACACACACACAGAGACGAAACACATAGAGACGACACACGCACAGCGACGATAAACACACACAGAGACAACACATAGAGTGAGACGAGACACACACACAGAAACGACAAACACTCATAGAGACGACACACACAAAGAGACGACACACACACACAGATACGAAACACACATAGAGACGATACACGCACAGAGACGACACACATACACACAAAGACAACAAGCATAGAGACAACACGCACACAGAGACAACACACACACAGAGACAACACACACATAGCGACGACACACGCACAGAGACGATACACACACAGAGACTACAACACATAGAGAAGACACACGCACAGAGACGACACACACACACAGAGACGACACACACAGAGCGATGAAACACACAGAGAGACTAAACACACATAGAGAAGAAACACTCAAAGAGACGATACACACACACAGAGACGACACACACATAGCGACGACACACGCACAGAGAGGACACACACACAGAGGCGACACACACACACAGAGAAGACACACGCACAGAGACGACACACACAAGCACACACAGAGACAACACACACACACAGAGACGACACACACTTAGCGACGACACGCGCACAGAGAGGACACACACACAGAGACGACACATACGTAGAGAGAATACACGCACAGAGACGACACACATACACAGAGACGACACACACAGAGATGACACACACATAGAGACGAAACACCCCTAGAGACGAGACACGCACAGAGACGATACACACACAGAGACAACACACACAGAGAGACGAGACACACGCACAGAAATGACAAACACACATAGAGACCACACACACACAAAAAGACGACACACACACAGAGACGAAACACACATAGAGACGACACATGCATAGAGACAACACACACAGAGACAACACCCACACAGTGACGACACACACAGAGAGACGAAACACTCAAAGTGACGACTTACACATAGAGACAACACACGCACAGAGACGGCAAACACACAGAGACGACACACATAGAGAGACGACACACACACTTAGAGACGAAAAACACACAGAGACAACACACGCAAAGAGACGACACACACACACGGATACGAAACACACATAGAGACGACACACGCACACAGACGACAAACACAAAGAGAAGAAACAAACACAGACACGACACACACACAGAGATGACACACACAAAGAGACGACACACGCACAGACACGACACACACAAATAGAGTCATAGTGACAGAGATATCCAAAAAGTTGGGTTGATCTAGGTTCACTTAGAGTGGCGCGCCACTCTAAGCGAACCTAGATCAACCGTCTCTGTGCGTTTGTCGTGTCTATGTATCAGCCGTCACTTTGTGTGTGTCGTCTGTTTCTTGGTGTCATCTCTGTGTGTGTGTCGTCTCTGTGTTTGTGTTGTGTCTGTGTGTGTGCTGTCTTTATGCGTGTTTCGTCTCTATGTGTGTGTTTTATCTGTGTGTGTGTCATCTCTTTGTGTGTGTCGTCTCTTTTTGTGTTTGCCTTTTCTGTATGTGTGTGTCTCGTCTCTCTGTGTGTGTTGTCTCTGTTTGTGTATCGTCTCTGTGAGTGTGTCGTCTCTATGTGTGTTTCGTCTCTGTGTTTGTGTCGTCTCTGTGTGTGTGTCGTCTCTGTGTGTTTGTCGTCTCTGTGTGTGTGTCGTTGCTATGTGTGTGTGTCGTCTCTCTGTGTGTGTCCTCTATGTGTGTGTGTGTGTGTGTGTCATCTCTGTGTATGTGTCTTCTCTCTGTGTGTGTCGTCTCTGGGTGTGTGTCGTCTCTGTGCGTGTGTCGTCGCTATGTGTTTGTCGTCTCTGTGTGTGTGTGATGTCTGTATGTTTGTTTATCATCTCGCTGGGTTTGTCGTCTCTTTGTGTGTTTCCTCTCTGTGTGTGTGTGTGTCATCTCTGTGTGTGTGTGTCTTTTCTCTGTGTTGTCGTCTCTGTGCGTGTGTCGGCGCTATGTGTGTGTCGTCTGTGTGTGTGTGTTGTCTCAATTGTGCGTGTTGTCTCTATGCTTGTTGTCTTTGTGTGTGTGTGTGTCGTCTGTGTGAGTGTATGGTCTCTATGTGTGTGTCGTATCAGTGTGTGTGTGTGTCGTCTATTTGTGTGTGTCGTCTCTATGTGTGTGTGTCGTTTCTATGTGTGTCTCGTTTCTCTATGTGTGTTGTCTCTGTGTGTGTGTGTATTGTCTCTGTGCGTGTGTCGTCTCTATGTGTGTTTCGTTTCTGTGTGTGTGTGTCATCTCTGTGTGTGTGTCTTACCTGTGTGTCTGTGTTTCGTCTCTGTGCGTGTGTTTTCTCTCTGTGTGTGTGTGTGTCGTCTCTGTGCGTGTGTCGTCTCTGTGTGTGTGTTGTCTCTGTGTGTGTGTCGTCTCTGTGAGTGTGTCTTCTCTGTCTGTGTGTGTGTCGTCTCTGTGTGGGTGTCGTCGCTATGTATGTGTGTGTGTCGTCTGTGTGTGTGTTGTCTCTGTGTGTGTGTATCGTCTCTGTGCGTGTGTCGTCTCTCTGTGTGTTTCGTCTCTGTGTGTGTGTGTCATCTCTGTGCGTGTGTCTTCTCTCTGTGTGTTGTCGTCTATGTGTGTGTGTCGTCTCTGTGCATGTATCGTCGCTATGTGTGTGTTGTCTCTGTGTGAGTGTCGTCTCTGTGCGTGTGTCTTCCCTCTGTGTGTTGTCGTCTCTGTGCGTGTGTTGTCGCTATGTGTGTGTCGTCTCTCTCTGTGTGTGTGTGTGTGTGTGTTATCTCTGTGTGCCTGTTGTCTCTGTGCTTGTTGTCTTTGTGTGTGTGTCGTCTCTGTGCGTGTATCGTCTCTATGTGTGTTTGGTTTCTGTGTGTTTGTGTGTCGTCTCTGTGCGTGTGTTGTCTCTGTGTTTGTTGTCATTGTGTGTCTGTGTCGTCTCTGTTTTTGTGTCTTCTCTGTATGTTTGTCTTCTCTGTATGTTTGTCGTCTCTATGTGTGTGTCGGCTCTGTGTATGTGTCGTCTCTTTGTGTGTTTCGTATCTGTGTGTGTGTCGTCTCTTTGTGTGTGTTGTCTCTGTGTGTTTGTCCTCTCTGTGTGTGTGTGTTGTCTCTATGTGTGTGTCGTCTCTGTGTGTGAGTCGTCTCTGTGCGTGTGTCATCTCTATGTGTAAGTCGTCACTTTGAGTGTGTCGTCTCTGTGTGTGTGTCGTCTCTGTGTGGATGTCGTCTCTGTGTGTGTGTGTTGTCTCTATGCGTGTGTCGTCTCTATGTGTGTTTCGTATCTGTGTGTGGACACGCTTCTGTCATCGCCCCATCTCCCCAAAAACAGTTTTCAGACATTTCTTGTTAAAAATTTATTTTCAAGTAATTCATCCGGGTTTTCGAAAGCAATTCATGCCAGAGTACAGCACTATAACTAGTCTAAAACATCCACTCTGTCATCACCCCATCTCCCCAAAAACACTTTTCAGACATGTCTTGTTATAAATTTTATTTCAAGTCATTCATTTGGGTTTTTCACAATCAATTCGTGCCACAGTACAGAACTATAACTACTCTAAGACACACTTCTGTCATCGCCCCATCTCCCCAAAAGCGCTTTTCAGACATTTCTCGTTAACAATTGTATTTCAAGTCATTCATTTGGGTTTTTCACATTCAATTCGTGCCACAGTACTGAACTATAACTAGTCTAAGACACCCTTCTGTCATTACCCCATCCCCCCAAAAACACTTTTCAGACATTTCTTGTTAAAACTTTATTTTCAACTAATTCACCCGGGTTTTCGAAAAGCAATTCATGCCAGAGTACAGCACTATAACTAGTCTAAGACTTCCACTCTGTCATCGCCCCATCTCCCAAAAAATACTTTTCAGACATTTCTTGTTAAAAATTTTTATTTCAAGTCATTCATTTGGGTTTTTCGCAAGCAATTTGTGCCACAGTACAGCACTAGCACTAGTCTGAGACATCCAATCTGTCATCGCCCCATCTCCCCAAAAACAATTTTCAGACATTTCTCGTTAAAAATTTTATTTCAAGTCATTCTTTTGGGTTTTTCAGAAGGAATTCGTGCAACAGCACAGACCTATAACTACTCTAAGACATGCGCTTGTCGTCGCCCCATCCCCCCAGAAACACTTGTCAAACTTTTCTTTTTAAAACTTTATTTTCAAGTCATTCATGTTGGTTTTTCAAAAGAAATTCATGCCACACTACAGAACTGTAACTACTCTAAGACACGCTGCTGTCCTCGCCCCATCTCCCCAAAAACACTTTTCAGACATTTCTTGTAAAAACTTTATTTTCAAGTAATTCATCCGGGTTTTTGCAAGCAATTCATGCCAGAGTACAGCATTATAACTGGTCTAAGACATCCACTTTGTCATCGTCCCATCCCCCTAAAAACACTATTCAGACATTTCTTGTTAAAAATTTTATTTCAAGTCATTCATTTGGGTTTTTCACGATCAATTCGTACCACAGTACAGAACTATAACTACTCTAAGACACACTTCTGTCATCGCCCCATCTCCCCAGAAACACTTTTCAGACATTTCTTGTCAAAACTTTATTTTCAAGTAATTCATCCGGGTTTTCGCAAGCAATTCATGCCAGAGTACAGCATTATAACTAGTCTAAGACATCCACTCTGTCATCGCCCCATCCCCCCAAAAACACTATTCAGACATTTCTTGTTAAAAATTTTATTTCAAGTCATTCATTTGGGTTTTTCAAAGGAATTCGTGCCACAGTACAGAACTATAACTACTCTAAGACACGCTGCTGTCCTCGCCCCATCTCCCCAAAAACACTTTTCAGACATTTCTTTTTAAAAATTTATTTTCAAGTCATTCATTTGGGTTTTTCACAAGCAATTCATGCCACACTACTGAACTATAACTACTCTAAGACACACTTCTGTCATCGCCCCATCTCCCCAGAAACACTTTTCAGACATTTCTTGTCAAAACTTTATTTTCAAGTAATTCATCCGGGTTTTCGCAAGCAATTCATGCCAGAGTACAGCATTATAACTAGTCTAAGACATCCACTCTGTCATCGCCCCATCCCCCCAAAAATACTATTCAGACATTTTTTGTTAAAAATGTTATTTCAAGTCATTCATTTGGGTTTTTCACGATCGATTCGTACCACAGTACAGAACTATAACTACTCTAAGACACGCTTCTGTCATCTCCCCATCTCCCCACAAACATTTTTCAGACCTTTCTCGTTAAAATTTTTATTTCAAGTCATTCATTTGGGTTTTTCGCAAGCAATACGTGCCACAGTACAGCACTATCACTAGTCTAAGACATCCACTCTGTCATCGCCCCACTCCCCACCCAAAAAAAACAAACTATTTTCAGACATTTCTTGTTAAAAATTCTATTTCAAGTCATTCATTTTGGTTTTTCACAAGCAATGTATGCCACAGTACAGAACTAAAACTACTCTAAGACACGCTTCTGTCATCGCCCCACCTCCCCAAAAACACTTTTCTGACATTTCTCGTTAAAAATTTTATTCCAAGTCATTCATTTGTTTTTTTCAAAAGGAATTCGTGCCACAGTACAGAACATAACTACTCTAAGACACGCTGCTGTCCTCGCCTCATCTCCCCTGAAACACTTTTCAGACATTTCTCGTTAAAATTTTTATTTCAAGTCATTCATTTGGGTTTTTCGCAAGCAATTCGAGCCACAGTACAGCACTATCACTAGTCTAAGACATCCACTCTGTCATCGCCCAACCCCCACCCCAAAAAAAAACAATTTTCAGACATTTCTTGTTAATAATTCTATTTCAAGTCATTCATTTTGGTTTTTCACAAGCAATTCATGCCACAGTACAGAACTATAACTACTCTAAGACACGCTCCTGTCATCGCCCAATCCCCCAAATAACAATTTTTAGACCTTTCTCGTTAAAATTTTTATTTCAAGTCATTCATTTGGGTTTTCGAAAGCAATTCATGCCAGAGTACAGCACTATAACTAGTCTAAGACATCCACTCTGTCGTCGCCCCATCTCCCCAAAACCAGTTTTCAGACATGTCTTGTTATAAATTTTAGTTCAAGTCATTCATTTGGGTTTTTCACAATCAATTCGTGCCACAGAACAGAACTATAACTACTCTAAGACAAGCTTCTGTCATCGCCCCATCTCCCCAAAAACGCTTTTCAGACATTTCTCGTTAAAAATTCTATTTCTAGTCATTCATTTGGGTTTTTCACAAGCAATTCATGCCAGAGTAAAGCACTATAACTAGTCTAAGACATCTACTCTGTCATCGCCCCATCTCCCCAAAAACAATTTTCAGACATGTCTTGTTATAAATTTTATTTCAAGTCATTCATTTGGGTTTTTCACAATCAATTCGTGCCACAGTACAGAACTATAACTACTCTCAGACACGCTGACGTCATCGCCCCATCTCCCCAAAAACAATTTTCAGACCTTTCTCGTTAAAATTTTTATTTCAAGTCATTCATTTGGGTTTTCGAAAGCAATTCATGCCAGAGTACAGCACTATAACTAGTCTAAGACATCCACTCTGTCATCGCCCCATCTCCCCAAAAACAATTTTCAGACATGTCGTGTTATAAATTTTATTTCAAGTCATTCATTTGGGTTTTTCACAATCAATTCGTGCCCCAGTACAGAACTATAACTACTCTAAGACACCCTTCTGTCATCACCCCATCTCCCCAAAAACACTTCAGACATTTCTTGTTAAAACTATATTTTCAACTAATTCATCCGGGTTTTCGAAAAGGAATTCATGCCAGAGTACAGTACTATAACCAGTCTAAGACATCCACTCTGTCATCGCCCCATCTCCCAAAAAATACTTTTCAGACATTTCTTGTTAAAAATTTTATTTCAAGTCATTCATTTGGGTTTTTCGCAAGCAATTCGTGCCATAGTACAGCACTAACACTAGTCTGAGACATCCAATCTGTCATCGCCCCATCCCCCCAAAAACAATTTTCAGACATTTCTCGTTAAAAATTTTATTTCAAGTCATTCATTTGGGTTTTTCAAAGGGAATTTGTGCCACGGTACAGAACTATAACTACTCTAAGACACGCTGCTGTCCTTGCCCGATCTCCCCAAAAACACTTCAGACATTTCTTGTTAAAACTTTATTTTCAAGTTATTCATTTGGGTTTTTCACAAGCAATTCGTGCCACAGTACAGAACTATAACTACTCTAAGACACGCTTCTGTCATCGCCCCATCTCCCCAGAAACACTTTTCAGACATTTCTTGTCAAAACTTTATTTTCAAGTAATTCATCCGTTTTTTGCAAGCAATTCATGCCAGACTACAGCATTATAACTAGTCTAAGACATCCACTCTGTCATCAAATATCACAAAAAGGTATTTTTCAAAAACTAGGGGGCAATTAATCTCTATCTCTCAATTGTCACCGCTGCCGTCCTAAGCTCTTGCTGAAGATAGCTTCGAATATTGAACTTTTTAAAATTAAAATATCACAAAAAGGTATTTTTCAAAAACTGGGGGGCAATTAATCTCTATCTCTCAATTTTCACCGCTGCCGTCCTAAGCTCCTGCTGAAGCTAGCTTCGAATATTGAACTTTTTATCGTTAGACTCTATTTTAACTGACAACCGTGTTCAAAACACCACTTGTGTATTATACCGAACACATCGAAGTCTTCGTAAATGCTAAACCCTTTTCTTTTTTTAGAGCTATGATCGCAATGAATGGTACCTGTTATCAGACAAAAATGCCAATTGCCAAAAAAAATGTTATCGCTAACCATTTCCAAAGATTGATAACCATTTCCAAATTTATAATAAATATATTGCTTTTTCAATGTTTAGGAACCAGCGTACACCTTGCCAGCTTTTTTTTTGCAATGTAAAAACCAGTCTGATTATATTCTTTATTTTTCGCAATGTCCATGTGTATGGTTGTTATCATGCCAGCTTTTAAAATGCCCATGTCTAACTCTAATGTCACACGCGTGGGTTTTTCTTGTTCGCTTCACATCTATCACACTTTTGAGCATATTCTTGTAGGGGTGAATATACGCTTGAATGTGCGCTTGAAACCTTTATATAAGATACTACTTATGTTACGGTGAATGTCCGAAATCTGGTTATGTCGAAATTCACTGGTGAAAGTCCGAAATTCTTTTTTCCTTGTTTGCACTCAATTAGCGTTGCCAGTCAGCTTTTTCAGTCTTATGCAAGCTATGATGGTAAAATTTAAAGTTAGGTCAGATCAGGTTAGGTTAAATTTGGTTCTAAATATCAGAAATGGGTTAAAAACCTAAGTTAACCCAACCTCACCTAACCAAACCTAATCTATTCAGACCTAACCTGTTATCATCAAACCTTGCATTAAATTGAAAAAATTGACTGACAACGCTGACTAAATCCAAGGAGAAAAAAAAATATTTTGGACATTCACGGTAAAATCTACATTAATAAGAATATTCCCTAGGAATAAAGATTAAAAAAATAAAATGTAAAAACTCAAGTATCATGAAATAAAAAATAATTTTTTAGATGTCGATTTGACTTATTGTCTTTTTAAAAAATGTATGAATAATTTTTTTTCTGAAGTAAATAAGTGAACAACTGACAACATCTTCCGCCAGAGGAATTTTCTCATCTCTTTGTTTCATGGGCTTGGTTAGAACAGCCTCTTATCTGTTGAATCAACGTTTTTGATCTGGTTTGTTCAGTTACCTTTCAACGACATTTGACTCTAAATTTTCAAGACGACCCTCTTACACTAAGGGAAGGAAACTACGATACATATCACTAAATGAGAAGTTTTGGTGATCGTCTACTGCGGTTCAAACCCTCCTTTTACCTGGTGGTTCGTATGTTGGTATCACAGTTCATATAATTATCCAGTAAGCTTATCGCAGATCATTTCTGGTCTTCGTTCTCGATGCGAACAAAAAGCTCCTCCCACTTCTTCGTGCAGTTATTAATAGCGGGTTTCCACTTGTTTCCGATTGTTTCGCGTAAAGTGCATTATTCGTAATAGCGGGTTTCCACTTGTTTCCGATTGTTTTGCATCTGACTTGTCTACCCGTGAAAAGATCTGACGCCGCTTATGTTTCTACGTTCTCTGGAGCACTCGCACCCCGGTCCGGGTTTTTATAATGGGTGAGATAGGGAATGATCATACTGGATAATTATATGAACTGTGGTTGGTATCTACCTGGGGTTTCCGAAATGTATAAGGCAAGCTCCATTGAAATTTATATTTTATTCTACCCTATATTTTATTGCGATTTTAAATGAATATTTGGAAATATGAGCTTCCTTAAAAAAATCAGACCGGGACAAAGATCGAACACCATATGCATAATCATGAAGAGCGATCCCTGGCCCATAGTAATCAAATTTTACAAACAAATTGAAAAAAAATTTATAGTGGAAAAAATTGCCATTTGTAGGTGATTCAAGAATGGTAACTATTATTTTGACTAATCTTTTTAGTAAAAGGTTAATGGAAAAATAAATCAATTGGAATTAAAAAAAAAAAGAGCCTGAAATCTTTCTGGAATGGCATCAGGCCGAAATAAAAAGTGTACCATGGGAATTCCCTTGGTAAAAACTCTGTATAGGAGAATCACAGCTTTCCCCTCCACATTCAACAAGAAGGAAAATCACAAGGAAGCACTGATTTGTCCCATTTTTTTCTTTTCTTTTTCCCTGTCGCTAGCAGGGCATTGGAACATCATAAAGAGCTGTTTGGGGGCTCATTTAAAAGCGGATTTTATATCTACTTACTTTTTTATAAATTTGATGCCATCATAAAGTGCTATGCTACACTTTTTTGTGCCATTTCTTGCGTTTAAAGGCTGGGAAGTACAAAAAGGATACCGTATCATAATAATCTCAAGGGTTTTAATGTCCTTCAGTTTTCTGAAATTTCTATAAAAATTTCATAATGGTGTACAGATTTAACAGAACAATATTTATTAATTATTACCTTGAATTTTGAGAATATCGATAAGAGCTGGAAACCCTCAACTGCTACTAAGCAAACTCGTTATCAAAAAAGGCTATTCAAAAAAAACGATCTTGATTAATTTGTGTTTCGGATTGATTGTAGCAAACATTTATGTCTTTCATGAGGTGAGCCACCGGTTGGTCTCTTCTGAAGGAAACAAGCTATACAAATAAAAGTAGTACTATTAGATTCCTTATTTTATGCTATTTCTAAATATCATGGACGCTTTTCTGAACCCCCCCCCCCCCCTCGATGGTCCCAGATATAGCCCTAACAATGTAATTTTCCTTTATTGATCTCGTGTTAAGCCATAGTTTCTATATTGGAAAGGGTTTTACAGTTTCGTCTTGATGAAATTTAGTTTTGCCCGAGTGAGGGCAATAAAATTGTGATTCCAAATATAATTTCAAATGGTTTTAAAAGTGGATGATAATGGAAGGAAGCGTTATAATCGAATTCATAGAATATGCTACATATTATAAAGAAGTTCACAGTTTTAGTGTCTTCTTTTATTTTTTTTCTACGTTCGTTGTTCTATATCTGGAACCATCAGGGGGAGGATGTATTGTCCGAAAAGTTACTGATATAAGAGAGATGCGAAGTAAAGCCATGTTTGATGAAGTTTAAGATGCGAAGTTTAATGCCCTGTTTGAATAAAAACTCGTGTTGATTTTTGTAGTGTCTTTGCCTGAGTATGACAAAGATCTTTTTATAAGATGTGTTATATCCGAAACTTTAAAAAAGAAACATTAATTAAAAGAAAAAAAAAGAAACAAAAAATTGTTTCTTAAAAATTAATTTTGTTTCTTAAAAGAAACAAAAGATTAACTTTTTTAACCGAAGTTTTTCTGATGAAAGTAACGAGCGAAGTTTAAACTTAAAACGAACATAAATTACTGCATCGTATTTTATGAAATGTATTTTTGAAAAACTGTATCAAATAAACTGGCTCAATATATTTCCCTATATTTGAAAAATCCAATAAAACTCGCAATTTAGTAAAAACACAAAACCAACGCAATAAAACAGAATTAGGAGCCTAAAACCCTTAAGTAGCCTGCAGAAAATCAAAGACTAATGTTTTCAATACGCTTATTTTTAAATAATTTTTATATATTTTTATATTTATATATTATAAGTATATATATATATATATATATATATATATATATATATATATATATATATATATATATATATATATATATATATATATATACATTTCTTTGCATTTCTTACAAAGAAATGCAAATTTCGCAAGCCAGTATATTTGAAACTTTTTTCGGAAATATATTTTCAGTGATATTTTTTAGAAATGTTAAACGCGATGTGCTTAAAGCACCATTGCACCTTACAAGTTATTTTCTAGTTAGTTTGTTTCAATGTGTGTGGTGTATCAAAACATAATTGACTAATGTAGCAGCAATTCACTACAATAAGGATAATAATGTTTAAAATCCTTATCTTCTAATTATTGAACTTTGTGCTTTTATTGTATGTTATATTCGAAGGACTATTACTTCAGCTACCCATAATTTAGTATTATTTACTGAAGTGGAAAACGTTAATTGTGGTTAATCGTCGTCGGAATAAATGAGGGGATACACATATATGTGTATGATGTATGTATGTGTAGAATTTGTTGAACACCATCTTTTTTTCTAATTCTTAGTAGGGATCTCTGTGACACAGTTTATTATTTTTTTAATCTCTCGGTGCACTTAAGATACTCCCTGTTTATTAAGAGCGTATTCTTTCTCGATAGTCAAAAACTTATGAAGATACGTAAGATCTTGAGCGATATGTTTTGTTTCAAAGTTTTTAACTCTTTTTTTCAGCTTGCTCCTCTTCACTTTCATTGTCTCTTTCAAAATTGTTGCTCAATTAAATGTTCATTTGAATTATTTTCAGAGTAAGATTCGAACAAGTCATTAATGTCTTCTTTATTGACCTTGTTGTGCTTTTATTTTCTGTAAAATATATGAAAAGTCGAATTTTGGAAATGTTTGTATTAGCAAATTGTTCGAACTGTTGGAACGTAGCATAGTGCCATCTATATAAAAAAAATTGTTAGATGTCAGCTGAGAGTTTCTATTCAGAAAGAAATATTAAATACGAATTTATGTAGTGCTAAGTTATACATTTTTACTGCTTGTGTATTATGTTTACTAAAAATAACTGTACAATGAAGTAATTTGATACCCCACCTTTACACATAAAATGGCAAACGAAAAGCTGATCAATTAGAAATGAAAAGCAAATTTCATCAAAATGAAAAGCATAATCTTATCCGTTACTGACTTCACTCGACTAAAGGTGGTCTTGAGTTACAAATTCCAAGGGGATTGTAATTTAGAACCTATTTTTCCAAAATCTATGGGATGATTAATGACCCCATAGAAGAAAGTGACAATCTATAAAATTGGATTTAAATCCTGTTTTAAAACTTTATCTTTCCTTATACCAGGAAAATATTTCAGGCACCCCTCCCCCTCCAGCCGTGTCAACATCTTGATATACATTATTTATAAACAATAATTGATAAAAGGAAGCACAGTGTTTAAAATAATATTATTGGACAAGCCAGTTCTTCTTAATTAGTGTAAATGCTAATTATTGTCATCATTAAGAACTATAAAATCTAAAGAAATAATTTAAGGATATTAAACCTTTCTAGAAAAGGGAATATGCAGAATCTGACCAGTTAGAAAAAAATAAAAATACTACATACTATGGGATATGTGACGAATATCTGGTATTAGGATTTTGGAAAGTTCAGTTTAGTTTTAATAATGAGTATAGGTTTAATCGATTCTTGATCGTATAAATGGGCTTCTCTCCAAATTATCAGTTGACTGCATACGTAGAAGAAACATTAGCCTATTTTTAAGAGCCTTGTCATGTTATTCTGTTTTCGTCGCAACCTTTTCGCTCCAATTTCCTTTGTTTTTAAACTAACATTTAATGAGCCGTCCGAGAAATTTTAAGCTTTGAACTTGGATTTATGGGCCATAACCTTTTTTTATAGCCCTAAAGTGTGTTTTTTGTTTGGGTTTTAAGCCGGATGTTTGATCTACATCGGGTCAATAGATATAAAGCTCAAATGAATGTTAGATATGTAGCAACATTTGTCTGAGATGCACAGGTTTTTTTTGTTTTTTTTTTTATTAGGGGGGTATAGATTCGGATAAAATTACTAAAATATAGACGATTTGAACCTTTACCGTTATACATATGCCCCTGTTTAAAATGTATTTTATAGGTATTAAGCCTATACCTTAATGTTTATGGGTATTAAGCCATAACCTTAATGTTTATGGGTATACCAAAAATGTTTATGGGTATTAAGCTGAAATAAAAGGCTGACGCATGACTAAGTGCATGGGAAATACATAATTTGGGCTTTATATTTGCACATTGGGGGTAAAGTGAGGCGAAGCGCTTTTAGGAATGATATAGGTAAATATTTTAGGATTACTTATATTATTCCTAGAGGCGCTTTACTTTACCCCCTCTCTAATTTGAAAATATATAGCCCAAATTATATATTTTCCATTAATTTTGCCATATGTCGCTCATTTGTTTCAATTTGAAGTTAATCACATTTCTGCTCATACTCTGTTAACTAGAAACTAATTAAATTTGGTTGCACATGTTTGTAAAACTATTGGATAAATAATGTATTTTAAGTATTCACTAAATACATACCTTTTTAGTTCGAATTGATCATGTAACAATCATTATATTTCGCAACTACAAATACGTATTTAATCACAGATATTAGATTGATGACGTTGTAGTACTTTTTGAATTGACCTAATACAAGATCAGTGCCAATTAAGAACAAGTTTAAATTAGTAAATCCTGCCATTTTATCTTTATCGTGAACAATATCCAAATTTTTTATTATTCTTCATACAATTGATTTCAAATTCTATATAAATCACGTCTTTTGCCCATGAATTGATGGGATGACGCGGTTGTTCTAGAATTATTGTTCTTCTACCTTCGTTCTATGTTCCGTACTGGAAATATCCCAACATGGAAATTTTAAACTTCAATTCTAGGTAGCACACCTGGGCGACGGCAATCCTTTCTTTTTTTATTCCGTTACATAGCCCTTAATCACAGTCATTAGATACATGACTGTTACTTGTAGCAAAAATAGCAAATCCTAGTTCCTTGTCAACCACATTTAGAATTATGGGAACTGATTTTGTTTACCGTTCACTGAAGCCCGATCTATGGTCTTAATTTGCAAATGCGCTATATCTTCAAGCTAATCCTGAATTATTTTGCCCTAAAACATAAAATTAAGCCCAATCTGTTTTGCTGTTTCTAAAAATGCAGTATGGACAATTAAGTCTTACGTTATGTTGCCTCAAAACATAACGCATGGGGAGTAAAGGTCAGCCATGTAAGCCCCCTTGACTGACGATACATGCCTTCTAAATTGAAGTAAACCCGAAAATTGTAAGTGCGGAAGGTAGCTTGGGCTCAGCAGTGAAATGCAGGGGAGTAAAAAAAAAAAAAAAAAAAAAAAAAAAAAAAATTCTATAGTTTTCTTGGTCTAAATTTCTTGTTCTATAAGTTTCAAGCTTATGTGAGCACTTCTTAGCGGATCGTGCAAAGATCAGTGAAGAAGAGTATGTCTTCGAAATCATGATTCTCTAGGAGCGCTAGCCCAAGGTGCTTGTTCCGTAGATTTTAAGGGGAACATGTATGCCTATCTTTCTGCTAAAAATCTGGGAGTCCCAGGGGGTATTTTAGGGTCCAAGACCCCACTTTATGCCTCTGATTATAAGCATTGAAAATTCTTGGATTATCCCAAGTTAAGCAAGATGCAACACTTCTGTCTTTCTGCAAATAGAAAAATTTCCATCTTTCCAAACTGACATAAGCAAAAACACGTTTCTTTTCTACCCACACATTTTTACCTTTCCTACCTTACTTGACCCATTGATTATAAGGGTGGAGAGTGTCTACCTAGTTTCTGCTAAAACTTTCGTGGTGTGAGGTGGTGTTTGACGGTCCCCATGACCACTTAGTACCTACGATCTTACGTGTTGAAAATTCTTGGGTAATTCCACTTGGAACAAGGTGTAACATTTCTACCTTTCTGCAAATACAGTCGTTTCTGCGTTTCAACACAGACACAGGCAAACACAGACATTTCTACCTTTTTTAACTTGTTTTCCCCCATGGATTGTAAGGTGAGAATGTCTACCTCTATCTGCAAAAATTCAGAAAAGCTTACTTTGCTTTTTCCTTGGCCTCGATTTATCATTAATACATATTGAAATTTCTTGTGCGACTCCGCTGAAAAGTAGTGACCTTTTAACTAAAAAGTAGGGTTGGAAATGTGAGGGTATGAGGGGGGCTTTGGGCTAATTTTGCTCCTTTAATCATGTAGATTAAAACTCCTTGCATGATTTTGATTCAACAAGGTTGAATACACCTATCCTCGGGTAAGTTTTTCTCTAGGCTATCAGTGGTTCTCTTACTCATTTTGCTTTTCCAAACGCACTGATTGAAAATCGTGATGTGAATCTGAATCCGATAAACTGCAGTATGCATACATGCCTACCTTTCTATGCAGAAGCTGGTTATGTGATGGTGGGAAGAGGGTAATAGGGGGGGGGCATGGACCAACTCTGTATCTCCAGTAATTTAGTTTCAGTATCCTCGTGGGGTATCGCTACAAACAGGGTTTAATACACCTGTTTTTCTATGTAAAAAAAATATGTTGGCTGAGAGGGGGTGTTAAGGGTCCACTGGCCATATTTATTCCTCCCTTCCTTTCCGTAGGTGTATCATTATGGCTCCAATAAGATGCCACAAGCCTAAATTTCCACTAAGAGTTGCATGGGTGTTGGAAAAGTCTTGGGTCCCTCTTGTTTCTTAAATCATACAGGCTGAACGTCCTTTAACGATTTCGGTTCAAAAAAGGTGCAGCATCCCTACTTTTCTGGTGAGAAATTGGTGGGCGTATTGGAGGGGCCATTGGTCTAATTTATGCCTCCAACAATATAGATTGGCAATCATTTCATGATTCCCCTTCAAACAAAGCCCTGCCTTTCCGTTAAAAAAAATAAATAAATGTAGGGAGAGATATTCACAATTCAGCTGTCAAATTAGGCCTACAAGCTTTCCCTGCTTTTTCAAGGATTTACGTCTTCACACCTGAGTAGTAACCTATATGCTGATTTCAAAAATACATGAAAAAATTCATGGAATTACACGAAAATATAGAGTATAGTCTAACCGGTGCATTGACTTACCAAGGACAGTGATATATAGGTTTCACCAGTGATTGCGTAATATGTCTTACCTCTCGCCTGAGGCATGAATATATAATGCGGTTTAACCAGTACATTAAGTTACCAAGGACAGTCACACCTTACCAGGGTGCACTCAACTATGATTCTATGAGTGATTGCATAATATGACTAGTGGTATATGCGATGAGGGACAGGTTTCCGACTCCTCATTCATGTAAGTCAGATTTCTAGTTCATAATATATATATATGGCCTACATGCCTTTTAGGGTAAGTTCATTATCCGTGTCAAAAACCGGTGTGTCTTGGCTATGTGTTAATATATTCAGTTTTTTTTTGTTTTTTTGTACTATAAAATTGAGTTTCAAATTAGAATTTTGTACAGTTTGAATACTTCATTCATTCTATCTATATATATTTTATGATCATTTACATTGGTAGAGATATGGAATGTTCTAAGCGAGTTCTGGTGAATAAATTTTTCTTATATTATAATAAAAAGAAATCCATTTTTGTCTCGAAATTTTTTTTTCATGCATTACATTAAAAATATATTTGGTTTAGGTCTACGTTTACGGGTGTTATTCTTTCTTTTTCCATGATTTTAGGTATTTTGCAATTTAGGTAAATAAGTTTTGAAAGCGTGGCATATAAAATCGAAAAAGATCTATAATTGTCAATTTTTGGGGTTTGGTTCTTTGGGATTGAAGGGGCAGTGTCCCCATTATGATTCTTAATCATTGAAAATTCAAGTATCTAATCAGACTGTGCCATTTTTTCAAATTTTGGGGTTTGGTTGGGTAGGATTGAAGGGGCAGTCGTCCATTAATATTATGAATAAGAAAGAATTCAAGTATATAATTAAACTGCCCTATGTTTTTTTCGTGCTTCTTCTTAAAAATATATTTGGTTAATGTCTACGTATACGGGTCTTCTTCTTCGTTATTACGTGATTTTAGTTATTTTGCAATTTATATGTATAATTTTTAATATCGTGGCATATAAATTCCAAAAATATCTATAATTTTCAACTTTTGGGGTTTGGTATTGTGGAATTGAAGGGCTAGTGCCTCATTAGTATTCTTAATAATTAAGAATTGAAGTAGATAATCAAACTGCCCTAATTTTTTTTTAATGCATTTCATTCAATATATGTTTCGTTTAGGCTCCGTCTACGGGTGTTATTCTTTATTATTCCGTTATTTTAGGTATTTTGAACTTTAAGTAAATAATTTTTGAAAGCTTGGCATATAAAATCGAAAAAGATCTATAATTGTCAATTTTTTTGGTTTGGTACTGTGGAATTGAAGGGCCAGTACCCCCATTAATATTCTGAATAAGTGAGAATTGAAGTAGCTAATAAAACTGTGCCATTTTTCAACTTTTGGGGTGTGGTAGTGTGGAATTGATGGGCCAGTGCCCCAATTAATATTATGAATAAGTAAGAATTTAAGTAGCTAATCAAATTGTGCTATTTTTTTTTCATGCATGATAGTAAAAATATATTTGGTTTAGGCTACGTCTATGTGTCTTCTTCTTCCTTTTTCTATGATTTTAAGTATTTTGCAATTTAGCTATATAAGTTTTAAAAGCGTGGCATATAAAATCTAACAAGATATATAATTGTCAATTTTTGAGGTTTGGTATTGTGGAATTGAAGGGCCAGTGTCCTCTCGTAAGCTAAATAGTTTGAAAACTGAAAATATTTTTTTATATTATTTGAGAATGTTGTTGATCAACCTTTACAACAAAATCGTACACAGTTGGACGGGGCCCAGGACAACGTCGAGACAAGACTAATCAAATCATTGAATTCGATCAGGCCAAGCGTAATTCGCATGGCACCCAATTTCGAAGGAAAGGAGGATTCTAGCGACCTAGTTGTGATTTTTGACGTAAGTGCAAATAGATATTCTGAAAATATTATAATAATTTATTAAATCGATTCCTTCTATGCTTGAGGTGAAATAGGCTCTTTCCCGATTGACTTGTAAATAATATACGACGCGATGAAACCGGATTAGCACGCCTCTTTGGTATAATGAGATGCGGGTCCCTTCTGGATGTGACAAATTTACGTCTAAAATCCTGCCGGTTTCTTGTATGCAAGAGATATTTAGCATTGTAATCTTAAGGAAAATTTTTATTTGTCATTAACGGAGATAAATATTCTATGTTATATTCTTATGTTATAGCATTCAGCAATTCTTCCTTTAACTCTTAATAATAATACCTTGAAGTACCGTTCTTTTTTTTTATATATATATATTTTAAGATGATTGGAATTTAGGCCTTTACGCTTATAAGCTACCTACTTCTGAATAAATAATATATGAGGTAAATAGTCAAAATTAATGCAAACTCAACGAATAGGGTATTGCTTACTCGAGGAATAATAATAATAATAATAATAATTTTGAATCAGCCACTTATAAGTGCATATGCATTTTCTCAAGGGGGTTAATTATTGTAGAAAAAAAAGAACGAAAAGAGTGTGGAGGAATGGGATGAAAAAAAAATATAGGACATTTGCAATTTTGCATATGAAAATAGATCATGAAGGATGAATTAGTGTCAACGTACGCGATTGACTTGTAAATAATACGTGACGCGATGAAACCTGACTTAAGGCGTCAATGTAGTCACCTTAAAAAATAATAGTAGAAACCGGATTAGCACTCCTCTTTGGTATAATTAGATGCGGGTCCCTTCTGGATGTGACAAATTTACGTCTAAAATCCTGCAAGTTTCTTGTATGCAAGAGATATTTAACATTGTAATTTAAGGACAATTTTTATTTGTCATTAACGGAGAAAAATATTTTGAGACTTTAATAATAATAATAGTTTATTAAATATACTCCCATTTATATTCTTATGTTATAGAATTCGGCAATTCTTCCTTTAACTCCTAATAATACCTCGAAGTGGCACTTTAATTCTGGGCCCCTTTAATTGTTGATATGGAAGGAGAAAAAAGTTATTTTTCTTACAATGATTTATTTAGTCCAGGTTTACTGCTACCACCACTTCCATCAAATCGATCACCAAGCCACAGAGGAAAATTCGGATTGTTGAGAAAAGGGAGAAACTTACACCACCAGCATCCAATGTATGGGATGCATGTCCATTAACCGAGGCTGAAGAGCAATGTTTCATAGAACATACCGCCTCGGTTGAACGATGGACGAGTTTTGTTGAGACTTACAATCAGGAGGGGCAAGCACTAGAGTTGGATCCGTACTCATTTTGCATTTTCATTTTGAAGATTATATATTTTCGACTAAAACCATTTGTTTTATACATGATTCTCTTGTTCTAACTTAACCTGTAAGAATAAGGCTTCATTTTCCTGACTAAACCAAATATATTTTTAATATGATACATGAAAAAAAAACCCTCTTCATTTGACATGACTTTTCTGTTGTCATTATGAAAGACATATCCCATGTAACTTTGTTTCTTTTAATTGTTCAGGTGGTGGGACAATGACTGAAAATTGACATAGTTTATTAACCTTATAAAAATAATGGTTATTTCACATAAAAAATAAGCCCCTTTTTTCTATAGATTAATGAAATAGCAACGCCATCTTCATTGGGTCATGAAACATCAATTTTTAGTGGACCTGAACCTATCATCGCACCACCAATGGAGTTTAGAGATGAACATACATTAGTTCTAGACAATATGGAATGGCATAGGGGTTTTCTAAATGATTGTTTTGGGGGTATGGCCAGCCTAAATGATTTAACCTGTGACATTGACATGATGGAGGACCCGGAATGGACAGATAGATTTATGCAAGAGCATTTAGGCGATGTTAGTAGTGCATCTGAACCGGGTCCTCACATAAAAGAATTCTGTCACAGGACAATGCAGCGTGGCTTGATTAGCTATCCCCAAACACCCTAGAAGACATGCTAACTAGCCTAGGGGATTTCATGCCATCCAATGCAATTGAACAGACTGGGGGTGGTGCTATTGACAATTCTATGCCACCCTCGACCATTCTGGATAATGATACAGCTAATAGTAGTAGTAATAATGATATAAGAGCATCACAAGTATCCCCATTTCAAGATTTTTTTCTTTCCAACTCTGCCTTGCACCACACAAAGGTCTACAGCGCCAAATTCGGTGACCCCTTTAACTCTAGTGTCAGGGGATATAATAACAGATCCCCAGGCCATTACAAATTTATGTACTAATACGATGCGCGCCCTTCTTGAACAACAGAGGGGGTGGGGGGGGGGGGGGGTGAGTTTAAAAGCATCAATAGCACTAAAAATATTTTTTTTAATGAAAATGCGGGCGAGGTATATTCGAAATACTTGCAAACGGAGATGTTGGCAATTCGCCCGCATTTATCAAATTATGAGGAGGTTTTTCTAAATTGGGTTAATAGCATTCAAAGTAAATGGGAAAATTATAACGAGGGGGGTAGTGGGTCGGTGGTTTTATTTATTGAAAGCTTAAACGTTAATATTTGTAGATTTAAAAAGGATTTTATTTTAAGAGGTGGGGCTGGGGAGAGGGCTATAGTTTTAAAATATCATTCAGATTTAGAGGGATGTAGGGGGATACAACGAATCTGTTTCGATACGAGGCTACAGTGTTTCAAGTATACATTTTTAATTGCCGTATACAGACCTCTTCAAATAGATGCATCTAAGAAAAAGTTGGATGAAACGGCAGTTAATGGTAGGGAGGGTTAAAAGTTCCCCATAGTAGATTTTAATTGTTTAAATGCTCAATTTCCCGTGACACTAAAAGGAATAGATATTTTCGAGCGGGCTAATGCACATTTAAAGATTGGTGTCACAGTGTTACAGTATGAAACCGAATTTGAAGAGGGCCACCGTTCCGATAAGAAGGGCGTATTATTTCCAGAGCGGGCTCCTTCAATTGAATCAGTGGAACATTGGGTGTGGCTTCTATACACGCCACCCACAGTGCCTGATTCAATTGGACATTTTAATCCAATTACCGATATTAGTAGGGTTTTGGGGGAGGGTAAGAAACATAAGGCACGTTATTACTGTCCAACATGCCTCTCAAGATTTCACTCTGATTTAAAGTTAAAGCAACACATGAAACACTGTAAACGCCATGGATACCAGGCTGTGGAGACGGTAAGCGGAGATAGAGCGATCTTACGTTTTAAAAATTTCCAAAACACGCTCCTGCAGAGCAATAAGATCGCATTGAACTGCGAAGCGAAACTCACAGACGTGTACGATTCGTCAAATCCAAATCATGTTAAAATACATGAAGCCATAGGGGTCTCTTACGCCCATGCGCAACGAGATTCCAATAATACCATGCAAGTGCTGGATGTAGTTGAGATGTTGGGTGATGGTGAAGACTGGTTGCGCTCGGCATTGGTCAGTCTAATCAAAACAGCGAACGGTGCAATTTCGCACCTTCGTTACACTAGCTATCCTATGCTCCTATCACCAAATGCCAGATCTGCCATTAAAAACCATAAAATATGTTGGGTTTGACAGGGAGAATTCGATACTGGGGTTTGGACTGGAGGGAGGAGGAAGGTGAGCGCTTACGATCATTTGTGGCAGGAAATTCCATCGGGGGGGAGTAACTTTAGAGGGGTAGCCCACAAGTCATGCAATTAAAATGTTAGAAAACAATATTTCGTGCCGGTTTTTATACAAAATTCTAATTAAGACTTAAAGTTTGTTCTACCGGCGTTGGCCCGCATTGCCAAGGGTGGAGTTGTAGATGACGCATGGATAGATGGTTCTTTTTCATATAATATCATAACCAAATCATCGGAGAAGCTACTGCTGCTAGAATTCATGTGGAAAACAGTTGACAAGGGTAACATGTGCCTGAATAAAATCCGTTTTTTAGACTCTTTCAGCTTCTTCCCCAAATCTTTAAGTCAATTGATTCAGGTACAGAAAAGTGGCAATTTTTATAGCTTCCCCCTCCTTAAACAGCGCTTCCCCGATGATGAAATGTATGATTTATTAACGTGTAAGGGTGTATATGCATATGATTATTACAACTCTGCCTCGAGGCTAGATGAGGTGTCATTACCGCCCATTGAAGCTTTTTACAATTCTCTTACTGAGAGTGAGTTCACCACTGGCGACTACGAATTTACTAAGAGGGGTTGGCCAAAGGACGGGTGTAAAAATGGGTGGGATTAATGTAAACTATACTTGGACAGTAATGTACTCACTCTTCTGGACATTGTGTGCAAGAATACGGACAAAATCTATGGAGACTTTACGTTGGATTTATCTTATCATTTTTCCACTCCGCATCAGGTGATGGACTTGATACTTAAAATCATAGCAGAATAAATAGGTGTGATGGCTGTTATACATGATTTTATGTTTTTAGATAGATTATCAGAAGGTGAGCAGGTTTTTACGGGGACAGTATGATGAAAACTGATTCAACCAGAAAGCACGCCTAAGAAAAGTCGGACGCAGTTTTTTTGGATATGAATTATCTTAATCCATCGGCAATATCTCACTACTGTTTGCCGTGTGGCAATTATAAAGGGCTTGACAATCCGTGTGCTTCGAATTTCCCCGACATTGCTAGCGTTTAGGAGAATGGGGCACAGGGATGGTTTTTTTAAATTGACGGTGAAATACCCATGGAAATCCATAACTCGGTAAAAGACTGTTTTTCCGTGCATAAATAGACCGGTGGGTAGGGACTCTCTGAGCTCCTACAATTTATCTTCAGTAGAGGACGGGAGTATGCACTGGGTACCTTCAAAACAAAAACTAATTGCCGACCTCAACCCGAAACAGAATATCGCTGTTCATCACGTGCTATTGAAATGAATGGTGTCCAATGGTTTCAAATTTACAACGATACATAGAGCCCACCAATTTTATCAAAAGCATTATATGAAAACGTTTTTTGACACTTTTGTCAGTAGACTCTCAAAAGCAAGAACGAAGTTTGAAAAAGAAGTCTATAAATTCATTTTAAAATCAGGCTTTGGTAATATGTGTGAAAGCCTACGAAATAGCACTTGCTGTGACATTGTAAGAAGTCCCAAACATTGTGCTCGAATCATTGCGGATCCAAACTTCACATCGTTCACAATCATAGACTCTGATATGGTGCTCCTACAACGCAAGAAAAGAAACATTGTTTTAAATAAAAATATTGCGGGCGGGAGTGCAATAACTGAAATATCTAAAAAACTCATGTTGTCATTTTATTGACAAGTGACAAGTGTATTACGGGGACACTGATTCACTCCTGTTAAAAGTCAAAACTGAAAATCTATTGAATGATTTGGAAAATGGCGAGTACATTAGCTCACGAATGGACTACACTAATTGGGATGAATCCCGCTACCCAGCGCTAGTGAAACGCCAGGCCCCAAATAAATTGTTAATGCTAAAATCTGAAACGGGTAGCGATCTGATATCCAGTGGTGTGTTTCCTGGGCCGAAGGTACACTTTGTGGAAACACACAACACGGATATCAAACAAGTTTGCATGAGGGTACCTACACACTTTGGAAAAAATAATTTTGTCATTAGTGTGTATAGAAACTGTGTGGAACGTAGTTTAGTCCCAAGAGCGAAAGTCATGGCGAATCACTCTTTACAATTTAAAAACTACACAGTTAGAGTTGAGAAAAACGCCATGTTGGCCATATCGGACAAAGTTATATATACTTTAGAATGGTTTGACGGTTCTACCACACGATAAATATTTAATTTCAAACCTAGTTTAATTTATATAGTACATAACACAACTCGGTCTACAAAAATTAGCTTAAATTCATTAAAAAAAAACCTCCTGTACAAATTGGATGGGAGGTTTTTTTTGGGGGGCTGATGGGTGTTTTTAAATTCTTTTTTTTTATATCACAAACAATTTTCAACGTCTGTGTGTGTGTGTGCAAGGCAGAGCAATTTCCACTATTTAATGCCCCCCTCCGGCCCGCCCTGCCCCTGGCCCGCCGCAGTGGGCCCCCACGGCGCTTCCTGGCCCGCCGCAGCGGGCCCCGCGGCGCTTCCTGGCCGCTGCAGCGGCCACCCCCGGGGGGACCCTATTTTAAATGCTGTAAATAAAAGTGATATTATTTTAAGTGTGTGTGTGCATATTCTAATAAATGTTGTATTTTTTTATAAATAAATAAAAAAAGTGTATTTATTAAAGTGTTTTTTCTAGTGCCTATGTAAATTTTGTATTTTTTATTATAAATAAATTAAAAAAAGTGTATTTTTTTCATGTTTAATGTGCTTTTTTAAATGTAGTATTTGTAAAGTGTTGTTACTTTTATGCGTATAATAAAAGAAAATATGATTCTTTATTTGTCTTCTTATTATTCTTTACTAGAGGAGTAATAGGGAAAATATTTTGTCATAAGACGGCTATAGTCTACAATAAGTTGTCTAGCTGAGCTGTTAAAGGGTAGATCTATCAAATTAAATCACAATTCAGATCATATCTATGTGGCCTGTCAATGTCAGGCAAAACAACACTCTCAACTAAAATATTAAAAAATTGCGCTAAAATGTTTTTGGGAAAGCCGAAAAAAATTTACTGTTGTCATAGTATTTGGCAGGAGTCATACGATAAAATAAAAGCAATTGGTTCGCCGGGATTGGTGCATATACAGTTCATACAGGGACTTGATGTTTTCAGCATTATTGAACCAAACTCTTAGCTGATTATTGATGATCTGGCTGGATATATTGAGCATTGGTCCCAGGAAATGCTGAAACTGTTCACTGTTCGCTCTCATCATGAACAGATTTCCGTTAATCTGGTTCTACACAATCTCTTTTACCAGAGCAAATGTATGCGAACACTTGCATTGAACTGCATATCATCTACAGAGTTGTTCGTGATTCTAGCTCGCTAATTACTCTCAATAAGCAGATATACCCAGGTACCTCCAAATGTCTGCTCTTTGTAGACAATCGAACAACAACAAAATCCCATAGCTATATGCTGTAAAATCTTCGCCAATATACACCTCAGGATTTGTGTGTAGCGAGAGATGATTTCTATATTGATATTACAATTTGTCTCTCTATGAGAACAAAAAAGGGCTAATAGTTGCCACCATGACACTGAAAAAACTAAATGAAAATAGACATATATTTTCCGTTCTAAGCACTTCAAAACCCCCACTTAGGAAAGCCATACTCAAACATGGTATTGACAATGATTTCATTAATCTAATATCTGAACTTTGTTTAAATTTGACCAAGGGTAATGTTCAACTGCCAGAAGTAGTTAAGCAACAGGCAAAGCAACATCATTACATTGTACATACATTGGCCTCTAAAAACAAAGGACAGAATTTTAAAAAGAAACGTCTTCTTCAAGCGGGCGGTAGCTTTTTCACAATTTTACTGCAAATAATTGCAGGACTTGTAAACAATTTTCACTAGATGGCTAAACAATATAAATTGACTCCAATAGAACTCGCTCTCTCACCCGTGAAACACTTTGAGGACAATCTGATTAAATTCATTGACAACGAGAATATTGAGGATGATAAAAAACTGCTTTTACTTCAAGATGCACCTCGCCGAGTGGGCAAACATAAGCCCTATCTTGCAAAGACCAGTGGTATTGATCACAAAAAAGAATCATCTCCTCAGGATTTTGCTGCTGGAACACAATTAAAGAAGGAGGAATTGTATTCATTTGTATTTGAATTTGAAGATCTAATGCCCCACTCACATCGCGAACAAAGTAAACGACTCCTAACTTATCTCATGGAAAGTGGTCAAGTTCATATTCAAGTTGATAGCAATGGGAAAGGGATTATAATTCAGGGCAAGAGCTATAATCTACTTGATTTAATCTATGATATGGTTACAAATCGTAAAGGACTATTATCATTTGACGCTCATCTTTACAACTTTCTAAATACATTAAATTTCCCCAAAAGCCTTATTAGCAATAAAAAATTCTAAAAAAATTAAATGAACATGCACCCTCGTCATCAACACCATTAAAATATGAACATGAAGAGGAAGAAGAAGATTTTAAATCAATCTTGGAAAATACTAGCACACCTAGTGGAAACTTGACAATAGTGGTGAGGAAAAAGCGAAAACGTATCACGTCACCATCACCCCCATCACCATCCACAACTAGTATACAAAAGGGTAGCGGAAAGGGTAGTTGTCAAGAAGAAAAATAAATTCAATGTTGGTGATACTGTTCGAATTAATAGAACAACTAATGTTTTTGAAAAGGGGAATTACTTGTGGTCCACAGAACTTTTTAAAGCGGCAAAAATCCTAGACACTAAACCCATAGCTTATCGTTTGCGCGATACCAAAGATGAAGAGATTATCGGCGGCTTTTATGACTATGAACTACAAAAAGTTGAAAATAATAGGGAAATATATCGAATTAAAAAGATATTAAAGACTCGTACTCGCAGGGGTAAGAAACAGTTACTTGTTCGGTGGCTAGGATACAACTCTGATTTTGATTCTTGGACCGGTGTTGAAGATATTGACATTGCCCAATGACTTCTATGTAACTTTTATGTCCAACGTTGCCGATCCTCTCTACAACGACTTGAATAAGACAAGTGATTTTTGGACGAAACTCTCAGCCGCCATCAAATTTGACGGTGCGTATGAATTGGCTTTTGTCGACTGTTTTCTCAAAAATACATATGACATCCTGAGAAAGGATCGTGTGTATGATATAAAAGCTATACCATTCGATTGGTCACTCTTTTTCGACTATGAATGGGTTGAAGCACTTAAATCTAGCGAATATCCACATGTCAAATTGAAATATATTGAATACGATAATATGACAGATTTGTGTCGTACAATCAATAGGAAAATCTCATATCGTCGGAATGGTAAATTCCATTTTAATTATTAAATAGAACACGATGAGGATTTACATTACTTCATCTGTTGACACTGAAATAATTATTCCCAAGGATAATCTGAGAGACATTCTTGGCTTTAAACAGAATATGATCAATGGGAAAATCGCTGGCACCGTTTACGGGATGGATCAAGTTATTTTTGCTGATTATCCACCTGGTTTAACCTCGGACTCTTGCATATTTCTCTATGCATCCTTTGTGGAAACATCGAGAGTTGGTAATTCAAATGTCCCCCTCCTAAGTGTTCTTGAACAAAAAACAACTCATGAACTTGTTCATCACTATAATATAAAGCATCTTCAGTATGTTCCTGTAAATACTTCGTATTTGGAACTCTGTCAGTTAACACTAAGAAATGAATTGGGTGATCCTCTAGCAATAACAAAAGGCTTAGCAGTGATTACATGTCATTTTCGACCCATTGTCGGCGACATCATCACCTAAAATGAACAATAGAAGAATTCCATTTGTCTGTTCCGATATCGATTGCTATGTTGGTGCTCTGAGTCCACGTCAAATAGGCAATGGATTGGACTACTACAAGGGGCGTACTACAATGTCTGGTTATGGTCTTGGTAGCTAGTTTGCTAGGCTATTTCGTTCTGCACTACCCCTTGCCAGAAAATATCTTGTACCTGCTGCATCAAATTTTGCTGCCTCAACACTACAAGACTGGGGGGTCGGGAAAGAATTTCAAGAAGGGTGTTAAGGAAAATATTAGATCTTCAGCAAGAGCCGTTGGTGAGCAATTGAAATTTCAGCAAAATGGGAAGGGATTGAAAAGCATGCGTGCCCGTCATTCACTCATCAGTCTCCACCCAGGCGGGAAGCAAAGGACATTAACAAGGACTTTGAGGAATAAAACAAGAAAGACCAATAAGAAGAAGAAAAAGAAAAAGATTGTTAGATCAAAGAAGGATTTCTTCTCTTAAGATGACTTATCTACCCCACAAGGAATCACACCAATCAATCAGTTCCTCATTGAATCTGTTCAATGCTGAAAATATTGATGTTAGTGTCGAGTATGGCTACTATGAACAATTTCACCCCCAACAACCCCTCTCGGAAAATATTCACTTTCAAATATTTTCCAATGAAGACTATTTCATTGATTTGTCATCAACATTTATTGATTTAAATGTGGCGATGAAGAAAAAGTCAGATAATACAACTCCAACTGTTGCCGATAGTCTCTCCTACGAAAACTGTATTCTATACAATCTATTCAAACAAATAAATGTATTTATTAATGGAACATTGGTGAGCACTAGTAATAATTTATCCAACTATGCAAGCTAAATGTAATTTATGATGATGACACCAAAGGCATACAAGGAGTTGAGAGGACAGTCATTGGGCTATGAATATCGATCAGGTGTTGATACTGACGGCGAGTTGAGTACTGTAGTGAGCCAGGATATCATCTGGTTGGAAAATTAAATCATTAGATATTCAATATATCCCAATGGTTACCCCCCAATGTCAAGATTGACATAAAATTGCAACTGGCTCCATCGAATTTCATTTTGAGAAAAACACTTCCTGCAGCACCCGATGCAAATGTCATGATCACATCGGCAATTCTTCACGTTCGAAAACAACAGGTTATGAGCTCTGTTGCATTGGCAGTGGAAAAGCTAAGAGTCAATGGCAACAACATTAAACTTCTTGTCCCCAATACGATCACCAATCAACGTCACATTGCCACCGGCTCTCGTAGCTATAGCGATTCATCATTTATCAATGGAGAAATCCCATTAAAATTGGCTTTGGCCTTTGTGAAGAGTGGCAGTACCGTTAGATTCTGGACTGAATCGCCCCATGATTTTAAATATTTGGGTTTATCTACCCTTTTGTGCAAAGTGAATGGTACGCTCTATTATTTGACAAAAATCCTATAGAACTCTGTATGAGTTGATCTTGCAATCCCTAGATTAAGACTCCCAAATATTTGGAAATTAAATTACCGATTCAATATTTTCGAGAAATTATGGTGTAAATGTTTTGTACTTGTCAGGGGCTCAGGAGATGACCATAGTACGAATAGGAAATTTACTTTTAGAGTGTACATTTACAGATTCTCTGACCGAGAGTATCACGCTAATTTTATTGAGGCAACTCGAAACCAATTGGGAAATCACACCCGACGGCAGTGTTCTACTAGACCTAGCACCATGATCACAAACCAAATAATCAACGTATTTAGTATGGATCCATACATGTCCCAGTAAATGTCATAGTGAAGACCATCGGACTTCATTAAAAAAATTCCAAGTGTTAACAATAGCCTAATCATTGTTATTAAAAGTCCATCGACTTTGAAGACAGGCCATTGGCTATGCATCTTTCAAACAGCGAAGAATATTGAATTTTTTGATCCTCTTGGCCTATCATATAAATTCTACACTCCATACATCAGCAACTTTATTGAAAGCAGGGGGAAAACTTATTCAAAATCAACGAAGAGTACAGGATTTAACGACAAAGACATGTGGCTTTCATGCACTACTTTTTTTCATGTTCAGATGTTGTGGCTATACCTACAAGCAGTTTCTCGACATCTACGTTGACTTACCTCGTTTGAACGACTTTCTAGTGGAAAATATACTTACAACCGTGTTTAATATTGATTTTAGTGCCCTACGAATAAAATGTTCTAAAAATTTATTTTAAATTTTTTATTAATAAATGAAAAAATTTATTTACATTATAAAAACGACTTTTCTAATCTTTTGATTTCATCTTCTTCTAGATATTTGTCGAGAACAACTAATGCAGGTGATTATCCGAATTCACAGTATACTGATCCTGATGTACTGCAATGTCAGGGTCAAATTTTCTACAGTAGAGTGTAACTTCACTCTTGTCATATCTCTTTGTATAGTCAATGATGCAATTCTCATTCATTCTGTAAAATTCACATGTTTCAATTTGCTTATTTGAAGCAATATCACAAACAGTGTCTTCAAGTGTCGAATCACACTCCGTCACAGCCAAATAAAAATCAGTGGGCTTATAATCATAACACCCATTGTCTTCACAACGATGACGTAGAAACCATATTCTTTTGTTGTTCCAACAGTTGAATCGCTGACCCGGCTCCTCCTCCCAATACAATCTAAAACCACGACGATACCAATCTCGTAGCAATAAACTAAAATCACGCTTAGGATTCTTTCCAATCATTCCGGGATATGTATTCTCCCACTGATTACATTTATCATAGTGGCAATTGGAGCATAGATGTCGTCTAGGATGAGTGTCAAACACCTCTTCAAGACAGGAATTACAACCTTTAATTTGTACAGCATATCCTCTATGCAATTTACACGGGTTGCATAATCTGCACTTTTCATCATACTCACCAATTACTGTGCAATTCTCACATGAAGGCCAGCTGCCAAAGGTGTACATGCATAGTGGACATGTATGGAACATTTTTTTCATGTGTTGACACTCTCACTGCAACAATGAAACTGAGCTACCAACAACAAAAAATTGTCTGGGATAGAGAGAGAGAGGAGTAAATCATCCTTGAACACCATCTTTCTCATGAAAAAAAGTCCTAAATTTCTAAACTAGTGTTTAAAAGCATATCGACAATATCATTTTTCCGTATCGTGATTAATATATCAATAAATTTTGTAAATGCATTTGGACCACGACGTAAAAGCTTCATGCAGTAGTCTAATTATGGAGAATCAGTTTTCATTATATCGACAAGCATTATCTTAGAAAATATCTTCCTTTGAATTGACAACTCTAGAAAATCATCATCTAGAATCAAACTTTTTCCATAAGCACTAGATTCCCCATGATCCGCTCTTTCTCAAATCTATCCATTTCCTAATGGAGTCCTAACACTCTCACAACCAACTTCTGACTAACCAGAATTTTTTTCTACTCTAAAAAATATACGCTAGTCTACTGCAGAAAGAAAAAATACCTTTGATTTAGAAACTATTTCATTGAGCATAATAACAATAATAATAATCACTGATTCATTTTGTTCTCATAAATATATTTCACCAGCACATCCAATGCTGCCTGAAGTCTATTTATATGCACAATATTCAGTTGTACAGTAAAACATAGTTGCTCCTCCAGCTTAAATTTGCTTAATGATATCACGTATCTAGCATACATATCGTCCCATTCTAGGCATAGTCTACATCCTCCTGTTATTTCCTCAGCCACGTTTGGTACTCGTATATCTGCGCTGCTGCTGCCGGCTCCACCACCAATCTCCAATAGTGTAAATGCTCCACTCATTTTCTCTACTAATATCCTCTCAAATAAACTATTCTCACTGAATTAAATTCTAATACTCACATGAATTACAATGAAAATCAGTCCTTTTCTTCGAATTCAATTATCGATTAAGCTATCGTGATGAGTGCACCCTGGTAAGGTGTGACTGTCCTTGGTAACTTAATGTACTGGTTAACCCGCGTTGTATATTCATGCATCAGGCAAGAGGTTAGACATATTACGCAATCACTGGTGAAACCTATATATCACTGTCCTTGGTAAGTCAACGCACCGGTTAGACTATTCTATATTTTCGTGTAATTCCATGTATTTTTGAAATCAGCATATAGGTTACTACTCACCTGTTGTTGAGTGTGATGCTAGCCTTGTTTCTCAGCACATGCAGTATCTGGCCCTAGCTATTTTCTTCTTTCTCTTCTAGTAGAATTCTTGCTCAAATGGATCAGGTAGAAATTAAATAGCTTAAGTCTATTTTTGATATTTTAGTGAAAAGCGCTTGCTGAAGTATCGACTGTTTATCATGGTCCGTATATTTAAATAACTGTGTATCTTGGTCAGAAAAAAAAAATTGTCAATCCGCAATAAAGAAGGAGATTAAAATATAAGAAAGTGATTAACACCAAAAAAAAGACAAAAGCATTTTGATTATCAAATACTAGATTTATTTTTCTTTTTTTTAGAAACTAATGTGCTAAGTAAATAGCTAAATGTAGCTAGTTTTTTTTTCAGTATCCAAGCCTGTAACTAAATATAAAATGACTGGATATTTTCCTTACCAGGTGACTGGTACGTTAGATTCAAAACTATAAATTTATGTTCTTCTTTATTTTATCCTTTTTTGTTCATTGGCCGATCCTTAATTCTTCTAAACCGATTATTACAAATTTAATTTATAGGCCAAACTTAAAAATCTAGAATTAATCATGCCAGTATTCAGATAAAACATCATTGTTGCCAGGTAGACGAAAATAAACAAGTTCCTCGCATGAGAAAAAGATCTCGAAATAATGTGCTTTATTATGTTTTTCTCTGATTCTGTTGGGTGGTCTATTTTTAAATTTTTTTCGTTACTTCTTAAATACCAGCACTAAAGAACATAGTGAACTGGGAAGAACCTAGCTTTAGTGATATAATCAGGCTTAGAGCCTTGTTAATACTTTTTAATACAGTTGCTTCGAGTTTATGACAATAATTTATTCGAGGTGACATGATTGCTTGTAAAAATCTTTGTTAACAACTTTGTGATTAGATGGCGGAATTTCTGTTGTTGTTTAATTCAACAGTATTGCCACTTTGCTAATTATCTCTTCAAAATTAGACTAGTTTTTCCTTCATTTAAGTGTAGACTAAAAATTGAAAAGAAAAATTAGTTTAAAAAAGATTATAACAAGAATTAGACCGTTATAGTAAATAAGATATAAATAAAGGCGTGAACATCAAATTTGGATTTTTTTTGTTAATCCCGAGAACATCACAGATAAATAAAGAAATTTTCAAAATATGTTCTGCTGATGTTTTTTTTTGCACGTTATTCTTTGGTATTGAATTTTAATTAATGATTAATTAGTAACCGGAGGTTTTAGCACTATAATACAGGAATACATTTTGACTTGAGAAGATCAACTATTTGAAGACGTAAACTTTATTGATACATAGAGAATAGAAAATCGTTCTGTTGTAATGACCAGGAAGCTAGATGAACCTTGTTCACTAGCTTTGTAACATTCTTTGGTACTCCTTCGTTATACCTACTCTTATATATGTCAAACTGTAGACGCGACGGAAAACCAATTTTTAAGGGATGATTCACGACACCGCTGTAGAGAAATACAATGTATAGCGTGGTTTTAATTGCTTATAAGATATTTAAAATGTTGTTTTTTGGGGTTTTTGGAGGGAAAAAGGTACCTAGGTTAGGTTAGGTTACGTATTTAATATATACCATGCTTCACCCCCCCCTCCATCCCCCTAATGTGCAAATATATAGCCCAAATTTGTTTCTAAACTATTATATATTCATCCTATTATTTGTTTTTTTCATTAACATTTACCAAACTAGCAGTATATAAAAGAGTAGGTATAACGAAGGAGTACCCATTCTTTTAAATCCCTGAAAATCTGCTATTCGCACTTGTTATTAAATTAGGTCTTAAGCTCTGTTCTTGGGACTCAATCAAGATATCCTAAACCTTGCCGTTTTGTCTGGAATCGATTTGTGAACTAAGTTCTCCTGTTCTTACTTTGGTCCCGCCCACAATCCAAGAAATATCTTCTTCCCCATTGAAAAGTAGATTCATCTTAGCTGTTGCGCTTAGTTCACAAGGGGACTTGAATTTGTGTAGTTTATAAAGTCTAGAATTATTTCGTGATGTGTTCTTATTAAGAAAAAGGTTTTTTTCTTCATATTTTCCCTCAAGTCCGTGTATTTTAGTTTTGTTATGTTTCCAAGGTGATTGTTAAGTGTTGACGGAAAATAAATGAAAATTCTTTGCCCTTCAAAGACCTTTGTGATGATATTGATAACTGTCTCGAAATTATAAATTTCTGCCAAGGTGTTTTGTTAAACAAATGCAACTTTCGAAGACGAGTTTTGAACTTTGCAGTTTTTATGTGCTTGGATTGTATCATGTTGACTTGAAGAGCATTTAAAATAAATAGGAACTTCTGGTAAAAGAAGTGCAAGGCCATTGTAAAGATATTCTTGCTGAAAATAGTTGAAAGTAACAAAAGAAACTTTTTAGAGCAAGTTTCTCTCCTTTATAGGCACTTCGATATAAGAGTAACCTTTAAAATCATAGAAATAAAAAGCGAGTTTCTTCAGCTTTGAATTATATTTTTGTTTTGCAATTGGGAATAAATGCCATTAAAAAAAAAAGACAATCTTCTACTATTTTTATAAGGTGATTAAATTGTATCGTTATTTAGCATCTTCAGGAGTTTCCACTGTACCAAAGTTCGGCAAAACAGATTAGATTTTCCTGTTTACTGTTTCTACCGTTTAATCTCCCAGAAAAAAAGTGTAAAGTATATACTTTTCTAAGATTTGGTGACTCTGAAAATTGAATTTTCCAAAAAAACAATATGATTGACTGGGTCTCAATTGTTCGGCATTCAGGAAGACGGTTTTCGAGTGTTTATGTGCCAAATAAGTATCGACGGCGAAGAAAAGATGGCAATTTCTTTTGTGACAATTTTGCGAGGTGGGATCGTCGCAAAAGTGCTTCTACTGATAATAATAGTGGATTCTCTTGTCCCTGCTGCTTTGGTGTAAGTTTAATTGTATGATTATCTGGTTCATGGAGCTTTTTAGAGCTGCTATTCCTCGCGGTAGAAAATATCAGGAGTGACAGAGCAACGCCCATATCTATGGACAGTTAAATTATAGTTTGTGGATTATGTAAAATATCCCCTTCATTTTAGAAAATGCCAATCACAATATCTACTGCTATTATTTAGGTATCCAAAGACAGCTTAACTATTTCACTCTAGAGATAATCCTCTTTTTTGACTGTCTGATTTTAGATATTAAATTTTAAGAAATGGTTTCGTTTGTTAAATTTTCCGCTATATGTATTTACACATTTTAGCTGCTCATATAAGAAATAATAACAATTCTTCTTTTCATATAATTGCCTCTAAAATAAATGGCCCGCTTTCGAAATAGACTCTTAACCGGTAGCATCAATGTGGCTACTTGTTTGAAGACACTATTGACCTCTGCGTGAAGGTAGCAAGTGCATATTATTGATTGATGTGTGTAGAATTCTGGCTATAAATATAAACTACATGTCTTTAGTTCTGTACCGAGCAAGTCAAAAAATAAAAATTTTCCGTATCCATGAAAATATGGGACTTCATACTTATGACTCTTCCTTGGAAGGACTAAAGACTGGGTTTTTCTCCCTTAGTCACGCTCCCCTTCTTCATTGGTCCGCTCTATTTTTTAGTCCCCCCCTCCCTACTTGTTTCTTAAGATACTTAGGATATTGTTTATTTATGTAGAGAGTAGAACTAATTTGATGCAAAGTGGTATGCTTTCCTCACTTACAGAATTCTTGGAATCCATATTTAAGTGCACAAATATTGTAAGCCTGAAAAAGCCTTCCTTAATAGGGAAAGCCTCCTTAATTAGGGCTGATAAACATTAAATCTATATCTCAGGTTGCTTTTGCTCTCTTGTCAAATTTACATCAAACAACAAACCACTTTGGTAATACTCTACTTCTCTCAATATGCTTAGCTTCCTTTAACAGTTGTTTTGAATTACTTGATACGTAAACTGGGTTGAAATAACATCGAAACTTTTTGACCAATTTAACCTCTTGTTCTCATTTGAAGTGTTCTCGAAAATATATTCTGGAATATGAATACTGAATTCATGGAAACAGTGAAATGTACTCCTGCTCATGTTAGCAACTTAGCATTTGTAATAAACATATTATAACCAGTAGGATTATGGATAAACTGAAACCGATACGCTAGTGCACAATTCGGCTGGAACTAGCATTATATGTCATTATGTGCCATCTATTGTGTGATTATATGGGTGTGCGTGTGATTCCTGGAAGAGGGGGGGGGGGGGGGAGTTCTAACATATGTCTCAAGATTTCTGTTACTAATTCATAATTTATATACGTGGTTTTCTAATAGTGATTTTTATCAGTACTAAGCTAAATAATAAAATAAGCATTCCGTAGACAGCGAAATAGCGCTGCCTAAGTAAAGAACGATGTGGGCACAAAGTATTATTTATTTATTATTTTTTTTTAGACCAGGACACTTTGTATAGAAGAAGTTCTCGTAGAAACTTCAAACGGGGTTCATTCGACTGGAAATTGAAAGGGCTAGTGCCCTTTTTAATAGTCAAAAGTGATTGGCCGGCATCCAGCCCCCCCCCCCCAACTTATCATTTCCCCAAACACATCTAATCAGAATTTTGTGATACTCATTTTCTTCAGCGTTGTTGAAAGGTCCGAAAATCATGTCTTTAAGGTTGACAGCCCCCCCCCCTCCCAACAGCCCTCATGGCAAGGTTGTAAGCTATGCCCTGGGGGCATATAAAGTTTCCCCCCCAGACGGCCCTCAGGGCAAGGGTTATAAGTTATATTAGTTGCTCATTGTTATCATTTAAGGTTTTTATGGAAAGAGTGGTCGCATAAACTTCGGAATTGGCTCTTTCATTTGGAAATAAGAAGTCCTAGTGTCCTTTTCAAGAGTCGAAAGTGACAAGAGGTATCTAGCCCCACCCCACGTCCTCTTTTTCCCGAATGCATCTGATAGAAATTTTGAGGTAGCCATTTTGTTGAAAATAGTCTAAACTACTACTACTACTAACAACTCACCGCAGCACCAAGCCGCCTGAGGCCAATACAGCACGCTCCTCCTCCATCCCAATCTATTCAAAGCCTCCCTTTTTACACCCGCCCACGAAGTTCCCATTTTCTTTAAATCTTTCTCTATGACGTCCTCCCACCCCAGACGAGGACGACCTGCTTTCCGTCTAACCCTAGACGGTTGGCCGAAATCTGTGGCCGAAATAGTCTAAAGATCATATAATCTGTGCTTTCCGTCTAACCCTAGACGGTTGGCCGAAATAGTCTAAAGATCATATAAAACGGCCTTCGGGGTTGAAGTAGCCCCTCAGAACCTGGGGGAAGGGTTGTAAGTTATGCTTCGAAGGCATATAAGGTTTTCGTAGAATGGGTGGTCGAATAAACTTTGATTGGGGCTCATTTGATTGGAAATTGGAAGTTATAGTGCTCTTTTTAATAGTCAAAAGCGAATTGAGGGGAACCAGTCCCCCCTCCCGCCACCGTCATTGTTCAAAGCAAACATCCAATAAAAATTTTAGGACGTCTACTACTACAAAATTTTAGGACGTACTACTGCAACTACAACCACAGCAGCCTACTACATCTATAATATTAAGGGGAAATTGGAACTAAATCAAAAGACACTATGTGCATGTACATTTTCTAAAGAGCGTATCTCAAGAATAATGCTTTTGATTAAATACCAGTTTAATATTAGAGAAAAGCTAATAAAACACTTTGATTTGTTTTAGTATAAAAACCTCTTAAAGCTAATAAAAATACAGGCTCTATATCCAGTTCTTAGTTTGTCAGTTCTTAATTAAAACGAAAAGCTTGAAGACAGTCTTCGTGCTCCCATCTTTTACAATTTCTGTTTACTTTTGAATGAGGGCCAGAATAATATTAGAAAAGAGCAAATAAATTACACCAGCTTAAGAAGCCTGTCTGCGTAAAAAGGGTTTATTTTCTTGTATTTTAAGGAATTGGTCCTATTCCAAGAACGAATAAAGATTTGCAATCGATTGCAACTTCTTGAAAATCGCTATTAGAAAATTATCTTCCACTTGAGCTTAACGGTGCATCAATTTTGCGGATGATATAATGAAGTCGTTATCTCGATGCATCCTTTAATGAGCATTTTGGTGAAATTGTTTTTGCTGTCGCATTCTGTAATTAATTATAGAACTTGCTGAACGACTTGTAAAAAAGTTGCTAAAAAAATTTCTTTCGCACTGGATTAACATTTTATACAAAAAAAAACCATCAGGTTTTGACCTCAAAATTTGACATACGGGTAAATGTAGCAATTGGTAAAGAAAATGAGACATTAGGTTGCATAATACTAGGGACATCATTATTTGTTAGTTATATGAAATGTTTGAACTGTTCTAAACAAATAGTATTCGTAACAAAAGTGCAAAAAGTTAATAAATACCAAATGTATCATCATTTAATAAAAAGAAATGCCGTGATTTACGTTTATCAGTTATTTCAGCCGATTTTTTTTTATCGAGGGTAAAAAAATGAGTATATGCTTGTGCACCACAAAATGGCAACCAGCACTGCCAACGGCGTATATTCGTACTATTTTAGTATAATTTAGAGGTCCTGGTATAATACGATTTGTTTGACATTTTATGCTCCATGAATTTCAACTAATCATCAAACGGGAAAACAGTGTCGAAATTGATTGCTGAAAGAGGGTGAAAATATGAGCGGAAAAAAGTTGTTTTACTTTTTAGTATATTCTGGTATTTCTGTCTGGAAAAAGTATAAGAAAGTATATTCTGGAAAGTGACGTATAATGTCATAATATCTCCGGAACTTCCTCCGTATTTCAAATATGGTTCCTAGTTTATGACGTTCTTCCTTTTCTTTTTTTGTCGTCAACGATAAATCCTCTGTAAGAACTTTCTAGATTCCATTGTCAATAAAAGGATAAAAAGCGTTTCCTTGGATTAATATTGGTTGGTCTATTGCGTCTTTGGCTTGGTATAGGGAATACATTTTCTAGAAGAAATTGCGGATATACCTTGGAGTTTTTGATAAATCGTTACTCTCTCCTTTGTGAACTTTATCATAGCTGGACGATAAATACGTTTGTTTAATTGTGATGAGAAAATGGGTGGTGTATAATATCCTTTCCAGAAAACAGCGCTTAAGAATAATGGGCTTAAAGAATAAAGAATAAATAAGAGCTTAAAGCTGTACTGTGTGTCTAAATTTGATTATTCTCATTTTTTCCTTCTCTAGAACTAAGAATTAAATATAAGGGATGTTTAATAACTGGTCAAAGTTGTGTTAAGTATAAAAAAAAACAAAAAACAACAACATACCATTCCTCTCTTCACTTTGTTGGTGACTCGATATGATGAAATGATGAAAATTTGAAGGAGGCTGTGCGTGCTGCTAGATTTACTCTCTGTTTCTTGTTGACCTCGATTGAAGTTGAATGTACATTGAATATGCTTCCTGTTGCCCATGGAGATTATGTGGGAATTTATTTTCTCTCTTTTTTTGCTGATTTCTCTTCTATTTAAACATTAGAAAAAACTCTTAGCTGATCCTTTTTTAAAAGGAGTGAACTAAAATCAGGAGATTTTGGTGGAGCACTCCACATTTATTCGGAATATCGCTTTCTTTTTTTCTACACGTGTTTTGGGTCTTCACAGTAAAGCAATACTTCTCTCGTCACCTCTCCTGTTTCCCTACACAGAGGATAGTTTAAATAAGAAATTAAAATTTGTATAGACCTGTTGTGGGTGTGTGTTCAGCCAATTCTCACCCAAACATGTAGGAAGGTTATCTAGCGTATTCACCAGGCGGTATCTAGTGTCTTCCATCAACCACGGTGGCTGCGCGGGTTTGCTTTTACCTCAATTATCATTGCTCGGTTTTTTCATTGTTCAATCTTTACTTTTGTCTTGGAAGCTGAATCGTCAAATAAACTTGTTGTGCTTTTTACTTTTCCCCTCTTTTCATATGAAAACTTATTGAATCCATTTGATGCAGTGTGTATGAAGATCAATGGGAATTTCGTCTTATTTGTGGCATAACTGTTCATCGGTTATAGGACAGATATCGGGTTCAAGTTGGTACGCTAAGATAAGCAAATAAATTCAGCCTTTGGGTATCAGCCTTGATAATAATCTCTAGTAAGCTAGGGATATATAATAAGAAAAAATACATTCTTCTTAGTTGCCCCGCCCCCCCCCCCCAAAAAAAAAGAAAGAAGAAGAAGAAAAATATGCTAAAATGGACATGTGGTTGAATTTTCGACGAAGCTATTGCTTATAATGTGTAATCAATGACTAATTTGTAATCTCTACCGTTTCATACTCTTTGTATTTTCATTATCAAGTATTTTCATTTGAATAGAATTGAAAATTCAATTTATTGTGTTATTTTAGAATCATAGTGAAGACCTGTCCGAAGAATTACCTCCACCACCATCCATTTTTACGACAAATGACTTTGAATCTCATGATATTAGTAAAGTAAACACCAACTTGAAATCTTCACGTCAGGTAAGTTCATGTTTTTTGTTGTTGTTTTTCAAACCGTCATGCCTGTATCTTTAAGGTTGTGTACCTTCTACGCACTTTATTCGCTCGAATTTCAAATTATAGAGATCACAAGTCGGATTTTGTTCCTCTTTGTCTGATTCTCGTTTTGTATAAATAACATTGTTAACTGAATAGAACGTGACTTTAAAGCATTAAACCTCCTGTTGGAGAACAGGAGGTAAAGGAAATTAAATATTTGGAGAATTAAATATTAGAAAAAGCAATATATCTGAAATACAACTGCTACTAATTAAGCAAGTGGTTCTCTACCATTTATTGCCTAAGGCATGCGTAAAAAAATATTACAATAAAGCGGGATATCTTACATACACCAAATTGCGATTTCGCCCCACGAAGGACCAAGTTACTATTGATTACAAATTCTGCTTCCCGCTTGCGGAGGAAATAATGCCGCACGTATTCGTTCCTGATAAGTCACGTAGTTTATACAAGAGAAATAGTTAATATTGACATTTATCTTAGTGCTTTATCTAACTCATTTAATAAACTTGATTTTTCATGAAATTATGTTTTGTGATGTATAATTGTTCGTCGTCAATTATAAAGGAGGGGTAATGGGTCATTGTGTAGGTGGGGAGAGCCAGATGTCTAAAAGAGCACATTTCAAATACCAAATTGCCTTACCTCCTCATGAACCTTCAGAAAGGTAAAGGAAGGAGTATCAGCAGGGGCGGATCCAGGATTTTTTTAGGGGGGGGGACGAAATAGGTTGATCCGAAAAATAATTTTTTTAGGGGGGGGGGGGCGCAAAATAGGTTAATCCGATAAACTTGCATTAGGAGCAAGTTTAATTAACGCAAACTTGCGTTAATTAATTAAATTACACTACTTTAGACTACGCTAGGGGCCCCCCCCTCTGGATCCGCCACTGAGTATCAGGGGGGGGGGTTAGGAATTAATCTCTCATCTCCCTTTATTTAGACCAAATTATAATCACCTACGGAACAAGTACTGACAAAACTCTCCAAAGGTGACCCCGCGTACCTCAGCGCCTCTAGACGCAAAGTGCTGTACTACTTAATCGCTCCGAACCAAAATACTATGCTCCGAGCCAATAAATAATGCTAGAGCATGATTCAGGCAACGAGTGACCGGGATGAATTGTGTAACTACGGGTTTTAGTTGCCAGGTTCGCATAGGTATACAAAGGGTCACTTTTTGTGTGGAGAGGATAGGTTTTGTCAGTACTTGTTCCGTAGGTGATTATACTTTGATTTAGACTAAGCGTGAATTAGGGTGCTGCGGGGTAGCACCTCCCTTCTTATTACAGGAAAATATTTCTGACAGTTATTTTAAAGCTTCATTTAACTAAACTGATTTTCTTCATATTTCATAATATTATATAAACTGATGCGTAAATGCGCATCAGCTTTCATAAGGGATGAGTTTTGGGTCACTGGCGGGAAGAGGCAGATGCCTCAAAGAGCAAATTCTAATGTCCAAATATCTTCTTATTGGACCTTCAGATAAATATAGAATGGGTTTTGGGGAAGGGGGAGTAGAAATTAATATCTAATTCATCTTTTTTCCTGGTAATATCTTTGGTGCACGCCTTTTTTTTGGTACTGACGAGGGGGAGGGTGTAATAGCGCCCCTCCCATCGCAATTTTTTTTTCGTTGTACCGTAAAATATTTCGTTTACATGCCTACCGGTACAGAGATGGAAAGGGTGAGGCATTTTGAGCTCCATCTTGAAATTTCGTGGGAGGGAGCGGGGGGTTGGTAGGTGCAAACAGGAGCTTCGCTTTCAGTGATTCTAAATGGAAATATTTCTCTTATCCTGTTTAAATGCAAAGATTGAATGTATGTAAGCATACATATATTTAAACATCAGAGGACCCTATTGTAGTGGTCGCGATGGCTTCAGCCACGAAAAACATCAAAAAGTCACGTAAAATTTCCATTTATTTGAACAATAATACCCTCTTTCCGTCCATCCGGAATTCTGCAGTAAAAATAATAAGAACTACGTGTAGTAAAAATTCAACAAAACTACGGTTCATCAAAAATTTGGCAAAACACCCAAATTTTGTCCATAATTTTAATTGCAAATTCAACATTTTAATTTTTATGGAGAAAAACTGAAAAAGCGGAACAATAGCTTGCAATTTACAATTATTGATCTATATAATTTAACAGCAAGAAATCGGGAGGCTAGCCCACATCCACAGTTTATAGAATTAATTCTATAAACTGTGCCCACCCACATCATACGAATATCTTGGTCAGGCCTGGGCATGATTTGAAAAACGATCAGAAATTAAATTTAAAAAAAAAGTTTTTTCAACTGAAAGTAGGGAGCAACATTACGATAAATAAAAGTTCAAATAGGGATAAAATCCTTTTAATAGACAGTGTTTCACAAACAGTGATAAAATTTCACAAAAAAATACTAAATATTTCAGTCACATATATAGTGATCACATATGCACTGCATATGTGACCGAAATATTTAATATTTTTTGTGAAATTTTATCACTGTTTGTGAAACACTGTCTATTAAAAGGTTTTTATCCCTATTTAAACTTCTATTTATCGTCATGGAAAGACAGTGTGACCTCCGAAATTATTTAGGAGCAACATTTAAACAAAAAACGAGCAGAAATTATTCTGCATATGAAATGGGCTGTTCCCTCCTCAATCCCTCGCTCTTAACGCTAGGATTTGAATTCTATCCCGATTCTTTAAGAACGACTGCTGAAACACAAGGGCCGTTGAATTTATTTAACATGCTTTTTGAAAGCACTAAAAAACTTTAGCGTAACGAGCGAAGGGTTGAGGAGTTGGTAGTCCCACTCATATACAGAATAATTTTTGTTCGTTTTAAGTTTTACTGTTGCTCTTAACAATTGAAACAATTTTTTTTATTTATATTGCAGGATTTATTTTTATGCTCTATTTCTTTTAGTTCTTCTTTTGGTGTTTTTGGGGGATGGGAGTTGAGTTATCATAAAAGGGTAATATAAAGGTTGAATAAATTAATTTGTTTGCTTATTTGAATTAAGGAGTTCTGTTCATCTGAAATTTTCTCTGTTTTGACTTGAAATTTGATTCCATATTATTGAAATTAAAAAAAATAAAAATAAAAAAGATCCTTAAAGTTACTTCCCACTGGGAAACCTTCTTATGTACGCCTTGTGGACGATACCCAATACTTTTTTGTGAGCAGGGTTTAATGATTTTTTGAAAACAATGTTTACTTATAGTATTGCTGCCTTCTTTAGAATAAGGAGTTCTGTAAATTTTAAATTTACTCGGTTTTTACTTAGAGTTTAACTCCATATTATTTAGATTAAATAAAAACAAAAATATTCACACGGTAAATATTATTTATGTACGCCTAGTGGACACGTTCTTGATCGAAAGGGGTGAACTGGTGTTATATACTGTAATTGTCGCTACCAGATCATGTCCGTAAAAAAAAAGAAGCAAATAACATGGAACTGTAACATGAAGCTTAACTCCATTTTATTTCAACAAAAAAAAAGAAGAAAAAAGAAATATGCCTCTTAAAGGTACTTCAGGTGGGAAAGCCTTCTGATGTATGCCTAGTGGACGCGTTCTTGATCGCAAGGGGTGAGCTAGTGACATGTACTATTTGTGTCGGTACCAGAATATGAATATGTTGTACAATAACCTTAAAGGTTGTTTCAGACCTTATTTGGAATAAAGTTCTGTAGATTTTAAACTTGCTTGCCTCTGACTTTGAGTTTGACTCCACGTCATTTATATATATATATATATATATATATATATATATATATATATATATATATATATATATATATATATATATATATATATATATATATATATATATATATATATATATATATATATATATATATGCATATATATATGCATATATATATGCATATATATATATATATATATATATATATATATATATATATATATATATATATATATATATATATATATATAAACAAAAAAAAACTTAAAGGCGCTCCAGACGGGAAAACCTTTTGATGTACGCCTAGTGGACTCGTCTTCGATCGTAAGAGGTTAACTGGTATCATTCACTGTAGTTGTCGACAGGGGCCTCTTTTTATTAGGGTAGTTGGTCTGATAGAAATATATGACGTAAAACCAATGAAAGAAGATTAGTCTCAGTAGGTAAAAAAAGAAGTAACTTTAATAGCAGTATCACCCAAATCAGTCAGTAAAAAAGGACCAGTCATGCGTGAAATCCATTGCCTCCCCCCATTTTGCTAAGTAATGCCTCTGGTTGGTACCAGACAAAGTTCACGGGAAGGTATTACTCGTACTGCTTAGTACCAGCCTGTTACCTATGTGCAGTTTCATCACAGGGTAACCCCGCCACAGTCGCCACTAATTTCATGTTTTCAGATTATGTTTTTTAAACCTTAAACTTACCCTGCTATGATAATTCAACCCCCGGAAATTCGAAAAAGAATTAAAACAAATAAAAATGTGAAAGTAAATACTATTTACACCGTATATTATGCCTACATTTCGGAATTCCGAAATTCCCTCTTTTTTTATTAATTAAAAAAAATTTCCACAAAATAAGTTTTTCAAAAAAAAGTAAAGAACTTCATTAAACCAAAAATGAAAAAAAAATTAGAATCAAATAATCTACCAAGAATACAACTACCACAAATCAGTATCAATAAGTAAATGAAACCCAAAACAAACAGAAATTAAAATAAATAATAGAGTCAATTCAAAACGAGCAGAAATCAATATGAGTAGGGTTCTAAACCCCGTGCTTTCTAAAAGCCAGAATATAATTTGTACTTTACTGAAAACAATTCTTTTAAATGTTTTCACTTTTATAACTTTAAGAAATTAAAAATTAATTAAGATTTTAAAGAATAAATATCAGCATATGTATATTAAATATATTATATTTGTGCGACAAGCTTGTTAAAGCTTACCGTATCTTGGTATTAATAAATAAATATGTATATTAAACTGACAATGCATATTTTTTTTCAGTAAATTCATTTGAATTTTTTCAGTAAAGTTTTGCTTCAGTTTTTAGTTTGACTCTGTTAATTATTTTAATTTCTGTTTGTTTTTGGTTTCATTTATTTAGTGTTGCTGATTTGTGGTACTTGTATGCTTTTAAGATTATTTGATTCTGTTTTGTTCATTTTTGGTTTAATGGGGTTCTTTACCTTTTTTTTTTGAAATACTTATTTTGCGGAAAAAGTTTTTTTAATTAATAACAAGAAGAACCACTTTTTTGCATGGGTAGCATTGATGTGTATTCTCTTTTTTCTTCGCTGCTAATGGGGGGGGGGGGGCTCGAACATTACAGAGAGCTTTTTAAGGGCTCATTTATAAGCTAGTTTTTATATCTAATCGCTTTTTTAATTTGACTTGATAGCATCATCATAAAGTGCTAAATGGCACCTGAAATGTGTACTTTGGGTGACATTTCTGGAATGGAATTGACGGGTACTATCATAATATCCATGGTTGAAAACCCTATTCCGGAGGTTTACAATGCCCCCTCTTCTATTTTTCCCCTTCCCAGTATAACAGTTTTAGAAATGTTCAACCAACTATTTATAACTGTGGAGTTAACTATGTATAACTTCTTGGCACCTGACTGTTAAAAACTCAGGGACTGATATTCAACTAGTCAATCATTTACCAAGGTTTTTTCTCTATAATTGTGTCTGTTGACCTTACTTTTAAAGGAATCAACAGATTGATTTTCAGGAGTAAAATCCCACAGGACAGTATTCTAAGTGGAGGTGCGTCCTCATGCAAAGCTTTTCGTCAACCGTGGAGTTCTCAGCGCGGAGTGTTGTACTCTTGTAGGTGATCCCACCATATCGTTTTTTTTTGTGTTGTTTTTCGCACTGGCTTTGCAAAAAGTACAAGAAAAGAGACGCCTTTGAAGGATAAGGGAAAGGCGTTAGCTAATAGAGCGTGAGAGAGGGGCTGGCTGCCTACAGTAGCTTTTTACTCTTGAAATGGGCACCAGAACTTTCAGTTTCCAATTCAAGGGAAGCCCTTCCAAAGGTTCCATGACTACTCCTTCCATACGAACTGCCTAGAAAAATAAAACATAATCAATAAATAATATCTGGAAGCCGCATTGCTCTGCCTGTGATTTCAGAAAAGCATTATACAACTAGGACACAGTTTTTGTGATTCCAAGGAAAGTCAGTGTTCTAGAGGGGGAACGGGGTAATTGGAAAAAAATTTTAAACTCTAATTTGGGTCTATACACATTCCTAAGATTGTTACTCATTTACTGCTAAAAATTAAGGAGATAAAAAAAGACCCACCTACTAGAGTTTCACATTACTACTGGAAATCGCTGGACAAATTTGAAAAGCCGTTGTGCTGGATTCAAGAGTTTGTATTAAGGTCCATGCATAATGGGATTTTACTAATGCCGAGATTTAGCCAGCGCATCAGTCAATCTGAATTTTTCTTAGAACTTTTCAGACAATCAAAAAGTTCCATGAAAATATGATTGGCCCAAATTACCACTAGCTAAATATTGGTAATAGTAAAATCTCATAGTGAATGGCCCTTTAGTCTTTTTTCTTAAATTTTCTGCCAATAATTGAAAAATTACATCCGTTTCACGTGCTAGAAGAAATGGTGGATCGGAAAGTAATCGGACATTTTTTCTTGTTTCTGATGTTGATGAATTATTTGCAAAGTTTAATCATTGCAAAAGTTTAATATTCTGATTTCCAGGACAATTCAATGCGAATAGAATACATATCAATTCACAAATAGCTTAGCTGAAATCTCAACGTATGTATGATGAAATCCCTCCCAGTTATTCCCCCCTAGAATTTGCTAGTCATAGGCACGCATAGAACTATGGTTGCTGACATAACCTACCGTCTTTGATTAATTGAATAAAGTTGTGTACCCTGGCCGGCAAGAATTTATTTATCCAGGGTTGTAATTAAATAGCTATAATATTCACACTGAAACGAATTTATTCGGAAGGAGGGGTGGATGCCAAAAGTATTGTTTACTAGTGTTGGTTCTCGGTACCACTCTTTTCAGTAAAAAATGGGGGAAAAAAATGACAAGAAATAATTGATTGAAGTAAAAGCAGGAGAATCTGAAAATTTTTATCGGAGTTTGCTTCTGCAAGTTATGGCAAATAATTCGTTCAGATGTATATTTAATAGCCTTGGGAGATAGGCGTGTCTCGCCTATCTCCCTTACATAATCTTTCATTCTTTAGGCCTTTGTTTTTCCTCAACTTAAAATGTATATCACGTAATCCAACTTTTCTGTTAAAATAATGAACATAACGAGACTTATCATTCACAAACGTACGCCTAAAATATGTCACGTCTGTCTTGTGCAGGTGTTGGCATCTCTTTGTTGCAGCTCTCAGAATTGGCTTCAGTTTGCATTTTGGCTGATTTTGACCCACAGCCAAAAAAAAGTTGCCGAATGTATTACTTAAATGTTTTATCTGGTAGTTTGTGCCAGAACAAAGAATCTGTGTAGGCTCTTGCTTTGTGTAGGCTCTATATTAATTTGGTTGGGAAGCGGTTTTGATTAGGCCTATGAGTTGTGACGGACAAATTCAAATAGGACCGATCTTTCTTAACCCTTTCAGACCTGAACATTAAAGGAGTGCTTGAAAAATTCTGAAACCTTGCAATAATAATCAACATAAGCTTCGATTAAACTTCAATTATTTATTTCATTCACAAACTGAAATAGAAATGGTTACCATATGGTCATCTTAGGATAAAAAAGATTAATTTCACTTAATATTTCACTTAAAACAGTTTCTGTCTCCGTTTTACATTTAACGCAGAGAATTCGGCTAGTTGCACCCCTTGCACATATGTCGTACCGGCAGCGTCCCTTTTCAAATGTGTCGGGTAGACGGCCAGCAGTGTCATATCGCACCGATTCAGACTACATGCCTGTTTCTGTAGTTTTTATTCTTCGCTTAGTAGGAGCACTGACATAGGGTTGACCAGCACGAGGACCATTGACAACTTCTGACAGTATCAAGGATCTGCAAATATCCATCTTGAAGTACATCAAGGAAATATGCATCCTACCCAGGTCTTCACACTCTCGCTTACGTAGAAGCCAAGCATTATTCACAGCTAGGTAAAGGAAATAATACACTATCCGCATGTACCATTTCTTGGACCGTATGTCAGTGTGGTAGAGCTCCAGAAGCATATCAGAAAAGTCTACACCACCCTTTGACTTGTTTTACTCACGGACAACACATGGGCGATCTACCTCAACATGGCTACGAGTACGTCCATCCCACCTTTGACACTGGTTGACTCGAGCTACGGCACCGAACGAGGAGGCCATATGCACTGGTTTATTGTCAAACCACTTCACAATGGAGACTTCTGTGTGCCTCTCAAGTCTATAATCATAGCTTCCACGCCCTTTCTTTTTCAATGATGCCTCACTTTCCAAAATTACACCTTTCATACGATTACTCCTTATCGTCCCACATGATTCAATCCCGTGATTGGTGCGTAAGGCATGAATAAGGTCATTAGATGTGTAAAAATCGTCGAAGTACAGCTTGAAATTCATTCTCCGTGGCACATTGTCGATCAGTCTAAGGACAACGTCAGCACCCAACTCCAAAGGACTAGCCGGAACTGAGCCTTTTCCTTTGTATATTTCTAGGTCATAGACAATCCCACTCACGCCCGCTCTCGTAATTACTTTGACACCCCATGAATGAGGCTTATCTTTCAAGTGCTGTTTGAAACTTATCTGACCCTTGAAGGGAATCTAATGTTCGTCTACACTTTGTCTCTCCTCTGGCGGTGTGCTTTTTAGATTTTTTCTGAGCTCGTCATACATTGGTCTGATTTTGAGCAGCTTATCATGACCAGTTTGATCAGATGGGACTGCTAAGCTATCGTAATTGATATGAAAAAACTGCCGAATCATGAACAATCTGTCACGGCTCATAGCCTCTGCGATTGGAGTGTATGGGAAAGTGCGCTCCTAGTACATCCTCATGGCAGGTAGCTCTACAATACTCATCTGCATCTGGACTCTAAGGAACCAGTTCATCTCATGCTGGGTCAGCTTTAGGGCAATCCTAGCGTTTGTTTTCCTCGTTACATGTAGATTGGTTTGGTCAACCAATCCAGCAACGATGCTATCTGTGATGAAAGTTCTAAATAAATCATTGGGTAAGTGCATTTCTGTTGCTTTCGGGAGGGAAACTTTCCATATGATATCACGGGATCCAATCTCTTTTCTTAGCCACTTGTATTCTTTTGTGGCATCTTGGTTTTTCATTTATGCGGTGGGGAAGGTTGAAGAAGAAATAGGTGACGAGCTTTTCGATTGGATGGGAGAAGGCTGAGCTTCAGTAGTGGCTTCTCCAGCATCAAATTGGTCATCTACACCCGTAAAAATTTGAAACAGTTCAACATGCTGAGAGGTATATGCTCTGCAGGATCGTCAACCGGCTGAACAGGTTGTAGGGTGGCATATGTGAAAATTGCACCAGGGGTTGTATTCCATAATGGATCAGACTCGTCGTCATCATCAGACATGATTTGCATCTCAGATTCGCTGTCTGGTAGCAGAACCATCTCTGCAGCTCGCTCTTGGGCGAGCTTCTCTGTTGCACGTTTGCTACTCTCCTTGAAAACATTTTCTTCCTCTTTTCTTGGTTTGGAGTTTTCACCGGAATAAGAGAGGCTCGTTGTCTCTGGAAGAGAAAATTGTGATCAGACCAAAGGAGCATGGGTGCTTCTGCTTCGTCAAATTAGAACAATCAGAATGAAGTGCTTCACGAATAAAAAAGGGAAGCAAAAGAAAGAATATAAAGCAAAATCAGCAAGCATCTTCAAAAACTACCCGTCTCAAAACCTAAAGTTACCATATGGTAACCGTAAAAAAAAACACAGCAATGGGGGATGAAGATAAAACTAAATAAGATTCGTATAAATACAAGCTAAAAGTAAAGACTTCAAGGAACAAAACAAGATAATAAAACTAAAAAAAAATCACCTGCATCATTTTCATCATCGCTGTCAAAATCAGCTCATTTTCGCTTTTTATGCATGGCAAAAAACTACTGTTTTCCCTGATCAACTGACGACTCACGGATCCATCTAGGAGAATAAAAAGTATCGCAACACGGAGGGCCGAATTTGTGCTACCTGACGGTATTAAACTCGAAAGCGGTATCTGAACTACAAAAAAAAAATAGGTACTTGGAAGGAACGGTTATCATATGGTTACCTACGGAATGAAAGGGTTAAGATTAATTAAAAAAAAAAACTATCCGAAAAATAAGTTTTTCAAAGAAAAGTAAAGGCCATTTTAAACTTAAGCTCAGCAAATACAAATGCCTTTTAAAATTCAAACTCAAAACGACCAGAAATTACTATTAATTACTATTAAAGAATAAATGAAACCCAAAACGAACAGAAATCAAATAAACAATCATAGCAAAAACATACAACAAATAATAAAATAAATGAATAAATAGATCGTAAAGCGAGTAAAGCTTAGATTGAGTAAGAAAATCAAGGTTAAGACGAAAAAATTATTTTCTTATTGAAGTACAAATGAAACTTAAAACGAGCAGAAATTAAATAAACAATCAATGCAAACAAACATACAATAGATATTAATGTAAATTAATAAATAAATCTTAAAACGAGTGAAACTTAAATTGAATATGCAAATCAAGCTTGAAACGAACAAAAATCACCACAAACAAGAGTTTGGGTATAACCTCTTTCTCTCATTGTAAAAGTCTAAAACCTACTGCGTCATTGGCGCTTTACTGAAAACCAGTTTTATGACAAATATTTTCTTTTGTACTTAATATTGAAAATAAACATTAAAATTTTAGTAACATTTTGAACTGATGAACTTTCAGCAATTAATATCATTATACATCAAATATTCAGTTTAATTTATTAGTTCTTTTCAAAGTTGTTCAATATGATTATAGTTTCACAACAAACAAGCATATATAAACTGCCTCCTTCCCTAACCGTAAATATAAACCAAAGCCTTGTTTATCTTTGCTGGTTAACTGAAAAACGAACCAAATTACAAGAACTTTCTCTCCCAATTCTTAAAGAATTGAAAATAAAAATACAATAACAGTGAAATAAATTCTTGAACTGATGGATTTTTCAACAATTAATATCATTATACATCAAATATTCAATTTGATGTTGTTTATATTTTCCAAGACTGTTCAAGACGGATATAGTTTTCAGTAAAGCGCCAATAACGCACCTGCCCTCGGGCCCTGGGGGGCTGCGTTGACCCCTGAGTTTTCGGTATATACTCTTTGAACTGTTTTTTTTTTTTTTTTAAGGCTATATCAAAGTTCTTATCGGAAGGGTTTGAGGAAAAAACGGCGTGGAGGGGGGGGGGCTAGATGCCCTCCACTATATTTTGAATCTTAAAAAGTGAAATAGAACTTTAAAGTTCCAATCAAATGAGCCCTCTTTGAAGTTAATACGAGCATTCCTTCCATAAGACCCATATATGCCCCCAAGGCATAGCTTACAACACCTGCCCCCGGGCCCTGAGGGGTTGTGTTGACACCGGAATTTTTGTTATGTGATCTTTGAAATATTTTTAACAAAATAGCTATCTTAAAATTTGTATTGGATGTATCTGGGAAAAAAGGGTTTGGGGGGGGGGGGCTGGTTACCCTCCAAAATGTTTTGACGCTTAAAAAATGAACAAGAACTTTCAATTTCCAATCAAATGAGTCCTCTCTGAAGTTTATACGAGCATTCCTTCCATAAGAAACATATATGTCCCCAGGGCATAACATATAACCCTTGCCCCTGAAGACTGTAGGGGGAGTGTCCTGCTCAAAAATTTAATTTCCGGAACTTTCAACTAGGTTGAAAAAAAAGGCCAAATCAAAAATTCGATTTAATAGATTTTGGTAAATAGTGGACGTGGAAGGGATGTCAGTTACCTCAGAATTACTTTCGAATATTAAAAACGGAACTAGCCATTTAAATTTCCAATCGAATGAGCCCTTTCTGAAGTTTCTACGACAACGTTGTCTGTACAAAACTTTATATGCCCTCAGGGCATAACTTACCTTGCCCTAAGGGCTGTGGGGGAGTTGTCATCCTCAAAGACCTAATTTCCAGGACTTAAAACTACGTTTAATAAAATGGCTATCTCTAATTTTTGATTGGATGGGTTTGGGGAAAAGGTGGGCGTGAGCGAGGGGTTAGTTGCCCTCCAATCACTTTAGGCTATTAAAAAGGGCACTAGCCCTTTGAATTTCCAATCAAATGAGCCTTTTTTGAAGTTTCTACGACAACGCCTTCTATAAAAACATTATATGCCCCCAGGGCATAATTTAAAACCCTTGCCCTGAGGATTGTGGGGGATTGTCCTCCTCAAAAATATATTTTCTATGTGGAAATCAACTACGCTGAGCAAAATGTTTATCTCAAAATTTTTATTGGATGTGTCTGGGGGAATGACTGGCGTGGGGGGGGAGGGGAGCTAGTTGTCACATTCGACTATTAAAAACAGCACTAGCCCTTTGAATTTCCAATCGAATGAGCCTTTTTTGAAGTTTCTACGACAACGCCTTCTATAAAAATCTTATCTGCCCCCAGGGCATAGCCTAAAACCTTTGCCTCGGGGTTGTTAGCGGCGTATCCTCCTAAAAATTATATTTTCCATCTGGAAATCAACTATGCTGAACAAATTGCTATCTCAAAATTTTGATTGGATGTGTTTGGGGGAATGATGGGGGGGGGCTAGTTGCCCTCCAATCCCTTTTGACTATTAAAAAGGGCACTATCCCTTTGAACTTCCAATCGAATGAGCCTTTTTTGAAGTTTCTATGACAACGCCTTCTATAAAAACCTCGAATCCTTCGTGAGAAATGGGAAAACATGCTTACGAGTACATACCTCTTGGTTATTTATTGGCTAGCGTCCAGACCAACCCGATTCCAGAATCCTGGGCTGATTTGACAATGAAGCCCAACATGAAGGATGGTTATCACGTGTCAGAAAAAAAAAAGAGAAATATATCTGTAAAATTATCTTTATCCTTGAATTCAGCAGAAGAAAACTGCGCAATAACATAACTAACTTTTGGTATTACTGAGACAACGACTTCAGCATTTTCTAAAAGGTCTTTTCTTTGTAATTATACTGCTGTTCTTATTGATTCGGCCCCCTCCCTCACAGCTGAATTATGACCAAGAGGCTGAAGAGTTTTGTCCTCATAGAACTTTCACGTTTTGTTCACTTCAGCCACTCAGAAGCTAAATCAGTTGAATCTTCTTTTTTCTTTCTTTTTTCTTTAGTACCAAAACACTTGTATTATTTCAAACTTTCTTCGGTCGTAAGTAAAAATAAGGATAATACCATGAAATGCTAGAAAAAAAGAAATTAATTTTGTACTTTTGTTACCATCTGGCATTGCACATTAAAATTTTCTTTGTAATTTCTTGTGCTATTTGTTCTGGAGTTAATTAGTTTGGAGTCCCGAATCGCTCATTTCTTCCGTATTTTCCTGCAACTCCGTAGCTTGAACGGAATAGGTTGAATCGAGGACATCATGTTGTCTTTTCATATCAAAATTACTATCGTTTTTTTCTGTTCAATGTTTTGCACGCCATTCTAAGATGTCAAAATATTGATTTCATGTATGGCGTAGGCAACTTGTTTGCCAAGTCTCCCTTCCTGAAGAACCTTCCTTGTTATATCAAGGCTAGTCAGATCAACTCTATTAAATTGTATTAATCACAAGGAAAAAGTAAAAGCATCCAAATTTATCTTCATGGAAGTCCCAAAAGAGGCTTGAAAAACTGACATGAAGGCTGTTACGGTAGTGACTGCCTAGCAAAGAATTACTCGCGCCGTTGTATTTAGGGAAATCCTAAGATTGGAAATTAAAGAGGACACTTGGTATTTCTAGAGTTAAAGGTTATTTTGTGTTCCTTAAAGCTATGTCGTTGTTCCTGGAAAATATTTTTCTGCGTTGCCTCCATACGTGCAGCTGGTAATTATTCAAAATATTTGCCAAGACTAGCTGCATATTGTCGGGTAATTGATCGTTCTGCAAAGAGTAAAATCCATTATAACTGGATAGGGAAAAGTCTACTCGGATGTCCTCGCTTAGTTTCTGTGGTTATACCGACCAGTGAAAAAGACCCCCCATCCCCCCAAAAAACGGTTGAAGTCTATATGGAGTAATATTTCTCCCTTTTATGTCTAATATCGCTCTTCATTCTCTCATTTTGAGACAAGAAAAAATACACGAGGAGGTAAATTAATTAAACATGCAAACTACGTTGTCATAACACGAGTTTAAAGTACTTTGTGCTCTTGCATTTTGAAACCTTGTTAACTTTATACTTTACTTCCTGCTGTTTGACATTTTTAAATAATTTGTCATTAATATACATAGAGAAGAGCATAGACAAGAACTCTGTTACTACAAGATTTCTGCAAGGAGTTTATAAAACTGTGAAGGGTCTAGATAGTATTGGTGGTGTTGCCAGCAATTGTTTGTGTTATTCTAAATCATTGAGTACTTCGTTTCATTCTGAGGTTGAAACGTTTATTTGGGATTAGAGGTTTCCCTTTGTTTTCTTTGGAACTATCCATAGGAATTGCCAGAAACAGGTATTGGGGCCAAAAAATGTGAATAATTTTGTCATGTACCCAATTAAGCTGGGAAAATAGTTTTCTTTTGGGCTGTAGATAGAGAAAGAATTGTAACACTAAGCACACAGATTTTGAAGATCCGACGACACAAGGGCTTCTTATGTTGTTATTTGAAGAACAACCAATGATAAAAAAATAAAAATCGCAAAATCAACGCCTAAAAATCATGAAAAATAGAACTCACCCTAATAAAACCGTGTTTCAAAAAGAAAATTTTAGATAAAGCTTAATATATTATTAACACCAAAGTTTGCGTTTTTGTGTGGGGTCAATGTCCCCAAAAGTTACTATATAAATGCCTTAGAGTCTTTTACAGATATTAATTTAAAAAAAACTTTCCAAAAAATAAGTTTTTCAAAGAAAAGTAAAGGCCATTTTAAACTTAAGCTCAGGATGTACAAATACCTGTTAAAATTCAAATTCAAAACGACCAGAAATTACTATAAAAGAATAAATGAACCCCAAAACGAACATAAATTAAATAAACAATCATAGCAAAAAACATACAACAACTAATATGAAAATCAAGCTTAAAACGAAAAATAATATTTTGCTATTAAAGTATAAATGAAACTTAAAACGAACAGAAATTAGATAAACAATCAATGCGAACAACCATACAATATATATTAATTTAAATGACTGCAGAAGCCTAAATCCTACTGCGTCATTGGCGCTTTACTGAAAACAATTCTTTGAAATATTTTCACTTTTGTAACTTTAATAAATCAAAAATTAATTAAAATTTTAGGGAATAAATATCAGCATATGTATATTAAATTGAAAATGCACATTTTTTTTTCAGTAAACTCATTTGAATTTTTTTTCAGTAAAGCACAAATTATATTCTGGCTTTTAGTAAGCATAGGGGTATTAAACCCTACCCACATTAATTTATGCTCGTTTTGAGTTTGACTCTAATATTTATTTTAATTTTTGTTCGTTTTGGGTTTCATTTATTTATTGATACTGATTTGGGGTAGTTGTATGCTTGGTAGATTATATGATAGTCCGGACGCCAGGTGTTGAAAATGTGAACCATACCACGACGGAATGGGGCTGCTACGAGAATTAGCCTACCCTCCACCCCCTAAATTGACCATGCGGACTCAAAAATACTAATGGCACTTGCTTGCAAGGGGTGGAACACTCCGAAACTTGACATTTTATTATATTTTGCTGTTTCATGCATGAAAATGCATGTTCCGCAAAGTTTGAGGTGCAGTTTTCCGCTGAAATAGAAATGCCTAGAAGCCATAACATTTTTTCATAACAAACTAACAGGATTAGTTACGAAAAATGGCAGAGTTAAAAAAATGGCAAAACTGTATGAGTCTTGAACACTCTTGGAATTTATAAACAAAATCATATTGAATGTTAGATATATAATGATATTATTTGTTTAAAGATCCATCAGTTCAAGATTTTTTGTCACTGTAATTTTTATTTTCATTTTCAATGCTGTAAGAACTGGAAAATAATAAATTTGTAATATATGAGTAATTTGTTTTCAGTGAAGCACCAATGATGCAGAAGGCTTTAGGTTTTTACAGTTAAAGAAGGGGGCAGTATCCAAATTTTGCTTGTAGTGAAACTATATTTGTCTTGACCAATCTTGAAGAGAACTAATAAATTAAACTGAATATTTGATGCATAATGATATTAATTTCTAAAAGCTCATCAGTTCAAAATTTTACTGTAATTTTAATATTTATTTTCAATATTAAGTACAAAAGAAAGAATTTGTAATATAATTCGTTTTCAGTAAAGCGCAAAGGACGCAGTAGGTTTTAGGCTTCTGCAGTGAGACGATACCCAAACTCTTGTTTGTAGTTATTTTTATTCGATTCAAACTTGATTTGCATATTCAATTTAAGTTTCACTCGTTTTAAGATTTATTTATTCATTTTAATTAATATATATTGTATGGTTGTTCGCATTGGTTGTTTATTTAATTTCTGTTCGTTTTAAGTTTCATTTATACTTTAATAGCAAAATATTTGTTTTGGTTTTAAGCTTGATTTTCATATTACTTGTTGTATGTTTTTTGCTATGATTGTTTATTTAATTTCTGTTCGTTTTGGGATTTATTTATTACTTAGTAGTACGTTCGGGTCGCTCTTCGCTGGAAATAAAAAAAACGATTTTGTATCCTTGGGGCAATTCTAAAATAATCTTCACATTTCTTTGAAAAACTCGTTTTTCGTAAAGTTTTTTTTTAATTATTTTTTGTTCCTTATCGATTGCAAGAAGCTTGAAGTTTTTATGGCGTGGGGGGGGGGTGCTTACTGTCCGATTATTCTTTACTTTAAAAAACGTATCTAGAACTTTGTATTTAAATCGAATGAGGCTTTTTTCAAAGTCTATACGATTACCTCTTTGATAAAAACCTTATATATGAACAATAGACAGCTTGCATAACTTGTGGACAGCGATTGACAACAATGAATGGATTGAAAAATAGCTCCAATAAGGGGGTTTAGACCATTTCACTTGCTGACACAAAGGGATCACGACTGTTTGGAATTGACCTTAATAGGAATTTGTGTGCCAAAGCAATTTTGCATCTATCACAGAGTATGTATTTTAACCTTATAATTTGGATAATTATAATAGGTTTCCTATGAGTTCTTCCCATACAAAAACCCTTCCCGTAAGTTATAAACCCCCCTTAATAAGTTATGCCCCAGGGCATAACTTACAACGCCTATCCCCGGGCCCTGGTGGGCTGTGTCGAGTCCGGAGTTTTTTGTTATCAGAACTTTGAACTATGTTAACAAAATGTCCATCTAAAAATTTTATCTAATGCATTTAGGGCGAGGAGGAGGGAGAGGGGCTAGTTGCCCTTCAATCTCTTTTGACTCTTAAAAAGTGAACAAGAACTTTCAATTTTCAATCAAATGAGCCCTCTCTAAAGTTTATACGAGAATCCCTTCCATAAGAAATAATATGAAGGATTCGGAGAATCCTTAAATTACAACCCTTGCCCTGGGGGCTTTGGAGGAGTTGTAATAATGTTTGTAATAACGGAGGAGTTGTAATAACGTTTAATAAAATGGCTGTCTTAAAATTTTGATTGGATGTGTTTGGGGAAAAGGTGGGCGTGAGAGGGGGGTTAGTTGCCCTCAAATCACTTTCGACTATTACAAAGGGCACTTGCCCTCGGAATTTCCAATCGAATGAGCCTTTTTTGAAGTTTCTACAACATCACCTTCTATAAAAACCTTATATGTCCCCAGGGCATATCTTAAAACCCATGCTCTGAGGGTTGTGGGGGAGTGTCCTCCTCAAAAACATATTTTATACCTTGAAATAAACTATGCTGAAAAAAATAGCAATCTCAAAATTTTGATTGCATGTGTTTGGGGTAATGACGGGCGTGGGGGGGGGGCTAGTTGCACGCCAATCACGTTCGACTATTGAAAAGGGCACTAGCTCTTTGAATTTCCAATTGAATGTGCCTGTTTTGAAGTTTCTACGACAACGCCGTCTATAAAAACATTATATGCCCCCAGTGTATAAATTAAAACACTTGTCCTTATGTCTGATTAAGAGTTTCCTCATCTGAATCGCATTTTCTATCTGGACATCAGATACAATGAGATAATTTTTAATATCAGAATTTTGATTTTATGTAATTGGGGGAATGACTAGTGTGGACGGGGGGGGCTAGTTGCTCTCCAAGAGGCAACGCTACAGCGTTGCCTCTGATTTCTAACCCGCTGATTTTGAATGTCGGGATAAACTTTCAGGGAGGTGTGCTTGACGCTCAAAATAATGATTTTTGCTTTGTTAGTACAAGCTTTTTTTTTTAAATGATAACTATGGTTTGTCATTTCTCAGTCAGCCTCTGCACTGACAAAATAAATTAATATATTATTGTGTCGATATCAGTAATAAATAATCTGATTCTTCCTTGAGCTCCAGCAATAAAAAAAAGTGACAATTTTGCCTTATTGAAATTTGTAACAGAATTGTCAAAATTAAAAAGAATGATTTTTTTTAATTTACCATCCCCCTTTTTTGGATATATGTTTTTTTTCGTATGTACCTTTAGGTATTTTGTAGTTCACTACAATACTTATGATTGCAAAAAAAAAATGAGTGCAAAGAATAGAAAACTTACGATTATTTTTGAAAAAAATGAATGTTTCCAGCTTTATGAGCTTAGCTAATTATTCAGATAATACAAGAACAGGCAAGGCACTCAATTTTATGTATGTACAACAGGGAGTAATCCCAATCACTCTATACCTTATCAGGACCAGCTAACCGTATTCGAAGATAGCCACTGTCGCGTCTTTACTACTTATTTACTGCTACTACTTTTTCGCATGCTTCCCAATAGTCGGCGTTGCGCAGGTACCGATCTCCTGATTCAATGCCTTCGGCCGGGAGGACAATGCGTGGTTGGGGGGGGGCAAATCATCTGATGCCTCCCGTGTTTTTCCCCCCAGATTTCTCCAGGTACCCATTGCGAGCTGGGTCGACTCTGGCTGAGCTTACAGGGTCACACCATTGATCCCCGTCAAAAAACAAAGAATTAACGACACTTGGGCTCGAACCCCTGATCTCAGGATTTCAAGTCCGTCTTTATTAGCTAAACATAATCTTCGCTATAAGTTGTTACCTAAGTTTAAATTATTTTTTTTTTAGTGCCGTCTTTCCTGAAAAAAAGAACACATTCTGCTTAAAATTTGCTTGCTTGTTTTGGTTTTGTTCGTGTAGCGAGATAAAGGATATTCTATCTTCTGTAGGTTTTTAAGGTCTTTAGAAAAACACCATTTTCCTTTTGAAATTGGCTCATTCATTCTAACAAAAGGCTATTAATTTCTTTCTTACGATTGTGATTAATATTCCAGAGGTATTCTACATTTATTTCCCTCTCAGCGCTTTTTTCCAAGGGTGACCTTTATTTCCAAAGTATGTGTTTGTATAATCTTATTCTTACTCATGTTTCGTATATTGATTTGCGCACTTCGTTTGGGAAACTGCACTAGCCCCCCTATCTTTCACCTGGAAATATCAGTTTAAAGAGGTTCTCTTGTAGAAAATGCAAGAAAAGTAAATTCTTAACGTCTTGCAACAAGTCTTTTCTTATGTGTATGCTACATCATTTCAACTGACAGACTAACAATATTTGATTGCAGCTGAAGAAGCACAGGGGATTCTACCGTTTTTTACTTGAGACTTACCTAGTGTTGGATGTGCTTTATGCTAAACTATCGATAGCTGCGTCATGGATATAAAAGAAGGAAAGTTATTGGAAGTGACACCGTATTTGTTTTTCTGACAGCCTGTTTAGATATGCTCTACATTTCTAATACCGATGGGATTAGAAAAGATCCCTAATAGTGATATAAAAATGTATTTTTTCACTCAAAAGTGAAACTTTATGCAAAACCGAGAGTCTCTGAAGGTTCTATAGCCCCCATTCTCGGTACTTTTCAGGTTCATTTTTAAAGCTTATCGGAATTCTACTTGTTTCTTCTGCTTCTTAACCATGGTCATTTTCACAGTTGTAAACCACCTATGTTTATTATACAATTGCTTTTGAAGTTAGATGGCATTAAAAATGGAAATCTTAGTTTAATTTAAGAGCATATTCAAAATTTTTAATATCTTAATTCGAGGTTTTTGGGGGCTTGTAATCTCTTAATCATAGTAGAGAAACAAGTTTTTCAACTTAATTACGATATTATCTAGATTTTACCTAGATTTTCCTATAAATTAGGGGGACTGGCACCCCCTCAAACACCTAGTATTTATACTAAAGTGTGGTTTGGACTTTCCTGGAACACTTTTAGAGTGCAACAAATATAACCAATGGGTAATTGACAGTTTTTTATTTACCGAAGATTTTTCAAAACTTACGAATTAAAAACATTTAAGGAAACGCCAATAATTAAACGCTATTATTCTTGAAACGTTATGATTAAAAAAATAATAATCATAAGATTTACAGTACATTTCTGTTCTATTAGAAAATTCAGTCATGTAGCGTGAAAAAAAATAATCAAAGTTTAGCTTAGAATATAGGAGCTGAGAAGATGGCATCTCACGTCTGACGTAGGATAATTTCTGTTCGTTTTTAATATCAAATTCGGTGTAATCCCTTTATGAAGGGGACTACTGACCCTTTACCGCCTTCCTCTTTATACTAAAGTTTAATTTTGTACACAATGCTTTGAGAATAAGTCATTTAGCTTTATTTGCTTTTGTCAATAAAATGAGATTTTCTATAGTAGGAGGGGGAATCTCACACCCATCAAACATCAAACTGGCTCTTTATCCTGAATTTCATCTTTTTATCACAATGCTTCAAATTTTAAAATTAGCTTTCCCGTCAAAGCTACTGCTTCCGCAATAAGGGCCCCCCCCCTGTTACAGTATAGATAGTGGCTTAGTCCATACATGCCCCTAATGAAGAGATGTAAGGGGTTACTCCTCTATATTTATTTGAAGGACCCATTTTTAGTGACTTTGAAAGTTCTGGCATAGAAAGGATCTTTTTGAAGCTTTATGTACCCCTTCCCCCCTGAAAAAGACACACTGACCCCTATGCTTTTATCAGATGCGCTATTATAACCGTACACTGCGAGGTTAACTGGTCTGTAATAACCATTCTTTTTTCGACTGCATGTATGTTGAAGGGAAAATGAGCCACCGCGTAGGAGTACAGCTTCTGGAACTGGGAGCTAACAACAGTAGCTTATTGGTAGTTCTAAGTCGTTTTCCTATCTCTGGATCTCTGCTCCAACAAAGTTGGTCCTATTTCGTGACAACATTGTTGTCTTGTGAGATATAATGGCAGAAATTTCCACTTCTATGTTACGTGCACTCTTGTTTTGCTTAAAAAGGACATTGGGACTTCTAATTTCTGCCCGATTCAGCTCTTGCTTACTTATTTTGTTAAATTTGAAATTAGCTTTCCCGTCAAAGCTACTGCTTCAACAATAAGGTACGACCCCCTTACAGTATAGATAGTGGTTTAGTCCAAACATACCCCTAATGAAGAGATGTCAGGGGTTACTCCTCTATATTTATTTGAAGGGCCCATTTTTAGTGACTTTTAAAGTTCTGGCGTAGAAGGGAGCTTTTTGAGGCTTTAAGTACCCCTTCCCCCCTGAAAAAGACACACCGACCCTATGCGTTTATCAGATGCGCTATTATAACCGGATACTGCGAGGTTTAACTGGCCTGTAATAACCATCCCTTTTCGACTGCATGTATGTTGAAGGGCAAATGAGCCACCGCGTAGGAGTACAGCTTCTGGAACTGGGAGGTAACAACAATAGCTTTTTTGGTAGTTCTAAGTCGTTTTCCTATCTCTGGATCTCTGCTCCATCAAATTAGTCCTATTTCGTGACAACATTGTTGTCTTGTGAGATATAATGGCAGAAATTTCCACTTCTATGTTACGTGCACTCTTGTTTTGCTTAAAAAGGACATTGGGACTTCTAATTTCTGCCCGATTCAGCTCTTACTTACTTACTTTGTTCCTCCTACGCCTAGACGCGCATAGAGCAGCGACAGCGGTCAACAACCTGCCCTGAGCTTTTAATTAAAGCTCCCCCATTGAAGTCCATTGATTGCCAACTTCACCTCCCTTTCTAGCAGCCTGCAGAAGGCTTTTTTGGGCCATCCTAATTGCAAAGACCAGGGTTATCCAACACCATACGTGGTGAGATTATCATTAAACTTTTGGAGTCGTCTTTCCAATAGCGCATTAATGCTCCAACTTTCTCAGTCATATGCAAGGCAGAAAGACCATTGCTATTGTAAATTCCATGCTTTAACTTTTGGGAGTATTTATCATTTCTTCAAAAATTCCCAAGACAACTGAAAGCCTATGCTATTCGGCAAAGAATTTCTCTGTCGGAATTGACATGTGCTAGAATGCTGTCGAGATATCTTAGATATATAGATATATATAGATAGATTTACTTTCCATATGACAGTAAAATAATTAAAATAGTTAAATTTGCCATTTATTGGATAGTTTGACTAGGACCCTTAGGCTAAATATCGAGTAGCACTACGACATACTCTGACAAATCTGCGTTGCTCATCTCTTAGAGTTTTTTCGATTTTGCTCTGAATTCTCTTGAGGTTGAGAATAATTTAACATTTCGTTTGTCAATATTCTGTAGCATTGTCCCCCCCTCCCCCTTTCTTAATTTTTCCAGGGGTGAAGGAGTGGGGGATAAAGCCACAAAAGGTAAATAAAAATTTAGCAAAATTTGCTCTTGATCCCTGCAATACGTAGTTTTCATACAATTGGTCTTCGAGGGAAGGGGCGGGGGCTGTGAACTTACTAATTTCCTTTGCCAAATTTATAAACTGGCTATAGTATTCTTTTTTTCTATTTATGAAAGCTCAAAACTAGTAATGAAGCGATGAATCAGAATCGGAAAGCTTGATAATCACGGTTTTTCAATGGATCAGCAATCTTTTAAATTTCTGTGATTCTTGGAAATGACTCCGCTTTGTTTTTCAGCTTTTTGAAAAATAAAGGAAAAAAAAACACACCTTTTTTCAAATAAAGCTATTCAGGAGTTAAGCAAGGTTGTGTCCTATCTCCATTCATACATATTATTTTGGTGGACTCTGTCCCAAGGAACTCGGCAAAGGCTGCTAGAGAGTATGGAATCAAATGGGAAGGTAAAGGTATTGGAGACTATGGGAAGGTATTCGTGTGCCTAGCTAGGCTGTCCTTAAAGCCTGACTTGAATTGACTTTTGGTAATTTAGTCATGTGTGTCTAATGCAACTAGAAGTTACTCAAAATTTTATTTGTACTGTAATGATGTCAGGCTGTCATCCAATGACCCTGTTTTGAAGTTTTTACAACAACGCCTTCTATAAACACCTTATATGTCCCCAGTGCATAATTTAAAACCCTTGCCCTGAGGGTCGTGGGGGAGTGTCCTCCTCAAAAATATATTTTCAATCTGGAATTCAACTACGCTGAACAAAAATGGCTATCTCAAAATTTTGATTGGATGTATTTGGGGGAAGGATGGGCGTAGGGGGGGGGGCTAGTTCCCCTCCAGTCACTTGTGACTATTAGAATAGGCGCTGTCTCTTTGAATTTCCAATGGAATGAACCTTTTTGAAGTTTCTACGACAATACCTTTTATTAAAACCTTATATGCTCCTAGGGCATATCTAAAAGCCTTGTCCTGAAAGTTCTGGGGGAATATCTTCCTCAAAAAAATGTATTCTATTTGGAAATCAACTAAATTGAACAAAAGGGTTGTCAAAAAGTTTTGATTGGATGTGTTTGGGGAAATGATGGGCGTGGGGGGGGGGGGCTAGTTGCTCTCCAATCGCTGTCGACTATTAGAAAGGGCACTAGCCCTTTAATTTCCGATCGAATGAGCTTTTTTTGAAGTTTCTACGACACCGCCTTCTATAAAAACCTTATTTGCCCCCATGGCATAACTTAAAACCCTTGCCCTGAGGGTTGTGGGGGATTGTCCTCCTCAAAAACATATTTTCTATGTGGAAATCAACTATGCTGAACAAAATTGCTATCTCAAAATTTTGATTGGATGTGTTTGGGGAAATGATGGGCGGGGGGGGGGGGGGCTAGTTGCTCTCCAATCGCTGTCGACTATCAGAAAGGGCACTAGCCCTTTAATTTCCGATCGAATGAGCTTTTTTTGAAGTTTCTACAACACCGCCTTCTATAAAAACCTTATATGCCCCCAGGGCATATCTTAAAACCCTTGCCCTGAGGGTTGTGGGGTAGTGTCCTCCTCAAAAATATATTTTCTATCTGGAAATCGACTACGCTAAACAAAATTGCTATCTCAAAGTTTTGATTGGATGTGTTTGGGGAAATAATGGGCGTGGGGGCGGAGGCTAGTGGCCCTCCAATCACTTACGACTATTAAAAAGGGCACTAGCCTATTAGAATTTCCAATTGAATGAGCCTTTTTTGAAGTTTCTACGACAACGCCTTCTATAAAAACCTCATATGCCCCCAGGGCATAACTTAAAACCCTTCCCCTTAGGGTTGTGGGGGAGTGTCCTCCTCAAAAATATATTTTATATCTGAAAATCAATTACGCTGAACAAAATGGCTATCTCAAAATTTTGTTTGGATGTATTTTGGGAAATGATGGGCGTGGGGGGGGGGGCTAGTTGCCCTCCAATCATTTTCGACTATTAAAAAGGGCACTAGAACTCTCGAATTCCAATTGAATGAGCCCCCTTTGAAGTTTCTACGAAGACCCCTTCCGTATGAAGTGCCTCTGGGAAAAAAAAAAAAAAATAATAAAACATTGGAGCCGTATGGCCTTTCTATAGGCAACGCTACAGCGTTGCCTCTGATTTCTAACCTGCTGATTTTGAACGTCGGGATAAACTTTCAGGGAGGTGTGCTTGACGCTCAAAATAATGATTTTTGCTTTGTTAGTACAAGCTTTTTTTTTTTTTAATGATAACTATGGTTTGTCATTTCTCAGTCAGCCTCTGCACTGACAAAATAAATTAATATATTATTGTGTCGATATCAGTAATAAATAATCTGATTCTTCCTTGAGCTCCAGCAATAAAAAAAAAGTGACAATTTTGCCACGAATACACGAGGTATTCGTGTGCCTAGCTAGGCTGTCCTTAAAGCCTGACTTGAATTGACTTTTGGTAATTTAGTCATGTGTGTCTAATGCAACTAGAAGTTACTCAAAATTTTATTTGTACTGTAATGATGTCAGGCTGTCATCCAATGACCCTGTTTTGAAGTTTTTACGACAACACCTTCTATAAAAACCTTATATGCCCCCAGGGCATATAAGGTATTCGTGTGCCTAGCTAGGCTGTCCTTAAAGCCTGATTTGAATTGACTTTTGGTAATTTAGTCATGTGTGTCTAATGCAACTAGAAGTTACTCAAAATTTTATTTGTACTGTAATGATGTCAGACTGTCACTCTGATCTGTAACTTATTATCTTTTTAATGAGACTTTTAATGCCATCTACTTTAGTAGACTTTTGCTGAAATGTTCTGATTATCCGTTTAAAAAGGTTGGCTTTAATATAGTTCTTGGTTTAGAAAATGACAACATTATCTAACATTCTCAAGAGGAAACTTTGATGTAGATAAATTTTGTTTACGAGCTTTGTAATAAAAAGCATCTTCCGGAAGAGATGATAATGGCACAGTTGGGATATGTCGAGAAAAACAAATCGAACCCTCTAGAGAAAAGTGACTGCTTATGAAAAATCCTGCATAAAATGTTTTATTTTGAAGAAGAAATAAAGTTTGACGTGAAGGAATTTCCTATATAATATTGAATAATTATGTAAAAAAGGCAACAGTTTATTGTTTATCAAGTCAAAGAAAAAAGCCGGAACTGAGGGAGCTATTCTATTGTAATCCTGAATCCAACTTCCACAATCCTCATGAGCTTTTTAAAAAGAATCGTAAATATCCTCGCATGAGTATAAATGATATGAAGAGTTCAATATCTTTGATGAAAATGGACTAGAGAAAACTAACTTAAAGTTTTAGTGTAGCTGTCTGATTCGTCATGACAGCATCCATTGAGGTTGGCTTATCAGAAATGGAGGCATTCGAACATATAAGTACGTTAAGTTCCTGCTTTCTTGAAATAAAATTATGCTGACCGTTATGCTCAAGTGTATTTGTACATTGAATGTTTGAACTGCGGTTTAAGCAATCATTGAAGACAATGCTGAAGTATATTAAAATAGAACGTTGGAGAAGAATATTAGAATAGACAGTTGGAGAAGAGAAAATATTTTAGCTCTCCTGGAGCTATTATCCTCCTGATTAACTTTACGTTTGTTACGCAGAGCTATGTTGATTGTTACATCAGATTATGTGTTTATGTTGGCTATTTGACCTGTGGAATTAAGTTATATTATTTTATTCAGCCCCGTATCTTATGAATGTACTACATGGAAGACAAATCATCAGTAATAATATAGTTTTTTGGGGGGTTTTGGAACTGAAAATCTGTTGGCTAATTCCGTATATTCTATACAGAACTATGTTATTAAGTATGGGCAATGTTTGTTCTGAGTTGTGTGGTTTATCTAATGCAAGAATGGTAAGATTTGATCCTATCGTCCAAAGACTCTCTTACACGATTTCAGCCACTCCATCAACTCCAGGGACGTTTAATGGGATTTTCTTTACAAAGGTAATTATTAACATTTATTATGGTCAGGGACAACAGGGAAAAGCCTTCCCCTTGTGGATACCTCAGAATCAATTCCTATTATTCGGATGTAAGCACTTTTTAGAGAATGTTTTAGCCTTGAATCACCATATTTTAAAAGAAGGGCCGGGAAAGACTTCTTTTTTGTGGATTTTCTAATTCATTATTCTTTCTAGTTTCATTTTGGTGTTACCTTTTTGAATAGGCTCTTCATTTTTATTCGATCAGTCTAGTTCGTTCGAGATAAATCGATTAATTCTCAAACAGCTTCTATCTTTGAAGCTTTGAAATAAGTTGGGGATTCAGTCAGTAAGGTTGTAAATCGGTGTCCATATGCAAACCTAGGTAGACTCACTTGCCCATGGCACGTTCCTGGTGAAACATCTACGTCCAAGCAGCTTCTTTTCAGCACACAGCGCAGTGCTTGGCTGAAGCGATTTTCAACCAAACATCCATCTGTATATCCCCATGGCTCTGTCTTGGCTTGAAGTTAGGTGAATAAGGAGGCTTCTTCGTTTCATGATATCATCATTTGTGTTTAGTTGTATTAACATGCAAGCCTGGCTCTATGTGCATCTGAACGCCGCTTAAACTTGATTAAAGACTGGAAAGTTGTGCCCAAGGATGTACCTATTAGACCCCTGTTCCTCCAAAATATGAAAACTTACTATTATAATGCAAAACTTTTCGTTGCACTTATCCCCCCCAAGGAAAAGTTACTAATAGCAGCTTTGATACTTTCAAAGATTTTTTAGACTCTTTCCCACTAGTTAAACTCCTTAAGTAATTTGCAAACGTTTGATTAGAATGAAATGATTTTCAGAATCTCAAATCTGAAAAAGTTTAAAAATCATTTTCGCAATGCTGTGTCAGTTTTGTTCGAAACAAGGATCAAAATTAATGAGCATAGCTTAACAATAACTGCTTTGAACATGAGTTTTCAGTATTGGTCCTTAATTTCATAATTTTACGATCCATCCTACTGACCTGCAGCCAAAGTAACTTTAGGAGCGAAAAAGGGACCTTCAGGTGTAATTTGACAATGCAGAGACGTGGTGGCGAATGTGGTCCAAACGTCTCACGGTCTTTTTAACAAAGTAATCACTTGGTCTCGCTATTTTGGCTATTAAGCTAGCGCACTGTAAAGATTTTTTAAACTGTATAGGGCGTCCCAACACTTGGAACCAACAATCTCCAGAACAAAAACAAATACACCGAGTGGGAATCGAAAGCTAGCCGCCCGCGTGGCGGCTAGCTTTCATTCGCCACTCTAAGAGACATAATACCATGTGACGAAAACGAAAGGGCGCATGTATTATTTTTATAATTTTAAGATAGAGCAAAAATTGTGTTTGTAAGGTTTCACTACCCTCTATTAATTAAGAACGCCTCTGCAAGTATGACTAATAAATGAAGATTCATTGCAGAAATTTTTATGTATGAAAAAAGTTAGAGATACTCCCTTTTGTTTTGAATACGGTGGTATAATCAATTGAAGCTAGTAAAGAGGTGTAATGTTCTGAGTGGAAGGGGCGCAGTGAAATTCAGCTAACCCCATGGCAGCCGTGACGGTAGTATGTTTGAATTATTCGCTCTTTTTATTCTTTCGGCTGAGAATTATCAGTTTAGAAATTGTCAAGACCTATCTATGAGGAGCAATTGTCTATTTGCCACTGATCAAAAGGGATTTTTATTTCGGACACTTTTACTTATCAGTGACATTTTGCGGTGACAGGGTGTTTTTTCACAGTTAAAAAAAAGTTTGGAAGAATAGGAAGATAAGTCTGCAATCCAAGATTACAATATTGGAAGCTACAGTGATGATCGTCGTCAGATATGGTTCTAAAGCATGGGCGCTCTGAAGAGTAGATGAAAATTTGCTAGATGTTTCCCAGAGAAATTGCCTACGGATTGTTCCGGGTTCCCGGCTGACTGGCCGTATTTCAAACAGTAGACTGTAACAAAAGTGTCGTTTTAATCCCACTTTTTATGGCTATAATGGGGGAAAAGTTGAGATGGCTAGGACACGTTCTGCAGATGAAGGATGACAGATTGCCGAAGAGTGTCCTTGTCGGCCAATCGTCTAGGGCTAAACAGAAAGTAGGTCGTCCGCGGTTGGGTTAGGAGGAAGTTATAAAGAAAGATTTAATGGAAATGGGAACCTCCTGGGAGGGTGTAAAGAGGATTGGGATGGAGGAGGAGCGTGCATAGCTGTGTTGGCCTCAGGCGGCTTGGAGCTTCGGTGAGTTGTTAGTAGTAGTAGTAGAAGTGGCATTTTGCGGCCATTGTGTTCAAATCGGAAATCGAAAATGTCAGCTTCTCAGTATGAAGGAAGACGATGGCTTTTGGTCATAAAAATCTTCTTTACCGCGTTAATGTACTGGCATAAAAATTAAATTATTCGTAATTAATATGATACGGAACATTACAAGCATTAGAAAGTGTTTCTTGAAAAGTTATCTGTGCCATCTGTCTACTTCGGAATTGTCGATAGGAAACCCGATAGTTGCTTCTGAAAATGCAACTACCTAGTGGTATCCTATTGCACTTGAAATAGTGATTTTTTTTTGCACCAGGGTGAGATATAAATCCCCAATTGTTTGACATTCTTACTTGAAAACAAGTTTTATTGAAAAACTTATTTGTGTTGAAAACTGCTGAAAACATTGTAACAGTTTTCAGTGTGTCTTCATCCTTTTTTCAAATTATGCTATGTCATAATTATACATTATCCCTGGGCACTTAACCAGGGAGGAGGGATCCTATGGTGTGGTTATTTGAGTTGTTATTGGGTCCTGCAATTCCTTATACTCGTGATGATTTTGACAGGTTCGTTGATGATTAATCCGGCGATAGTCATTTTGAAATTGTCGTTACTGTAAACTGGGCATGTTGTAATCATACTGGACATGTTGTAATCATACTGGACACTCTTTTGACTTTATTGGATCATACTGGAGGTATTAACACCCAGTAGAAAATTAATTAGGCACACAATAACCTCGAGTCTAAAACATTTTTGAATTTCGTAATTTACCTTGTTTTAAGACCATGTTGCTCACGCTTGTTTGAAGACCAAGTTTGTGAACCATTATACTGAAAACGTCTCATGTTTTCTTTCAGCTTCAGCTTTATTTCTTATGCACGATGCAATTTTGCCCAATATTTTTATTGTCGCTTGTGTCATTCATCATATTTCATTGTTCGTGTATTTTTAGCTTCAACCAATAAATGTTTTTATGTTTTTCTTTGGTTTCTTTTTGCATCTCATCTTAAGTTTGCATGGCTTTTTTTCAGAGTTTGGATGTGAATACGGATGAAAATGTATTCGATGAAGAAGAAATGGTAGTCAGAGTAAGTAAACATTGTTTTTTACTGAATCATCGATTATAAATGCACCTTAACAGATGCATCACAAAAGAAAAATGGTGTCCTTAAGACATTTTATGATGTCCTCATTAATTTAAAATTTGTTAGCCAAGTTTCAAACTAGTTAAGTGGATTAAACTTCACGTATAGTAATTATCAGAGTTCTGAACTGAATTCAAGCGTTGACAGTTGAGGACTCCCATGTTGTTGAGCAAAAAGACTGAATTTTGTAGAAGGGCAATGACACCTCAATCTATTGAAATAATAGAATCAAATTGAAATTACAAAAATAAAACGGTTAACCAGCATTAGCTTTGCCATGTATGATATCAACTATCTGAAATCGCTTCTTATCGGTCTGAACGGAAACAGCTATCTTAGCTGACTGTAATTTAAGGAAAGGACTTAAAACTACGCATTGATCGCTCCAAAGGTTCTTTCGTTTTTTTTTTGTTTTTTTTTTTGTTTTTTCTAAAAGGAGTATGCACTTATGAGTGGAACAACAAAACAAAACGTAGCTTGTATTTTATAGCTCAAATAAACAAAGGTGATTGATAAAAAGCAGTCCTACATTGCTGCTAAACCTTCAGCAGTCCCATGTCTTTTTTAGGGTATGGGGGAGGGGAGACATTCGGCCATGTTTGATAGTTTGGGTCCTTTGCGTGCCAATTAATTTATTCATGAATATATCAATACAAGCTAAGAATATATGTTTTTACTTACTCTAATAACTTAGTTAAACTCGTTTGCATTAACTCATAACATAAATTTCTTTTCTATACTTTCGTCTTTAAGATAATTGTTTTTCCTATTTTCCTGAAAATTCAGTTTTATCGAATTTCCTTGGTTACCAATTTATTTTAAGCGACGACACTTCAAGTTTTAAAGGGTGTGCTGTTATTCATACCAACATTGTGAGTAGGGACACCCTCGTAGCCTCTCTGGTGGCAGAGGGAATGGGATTTAAGTCTACGTAGGTCAAATCTTGCAATATTCTGGAAAAAAGATTGAACTTGTATTCTAAACCCCTTCCCTGAAAAACAGTTGAAGATCTGCTCATTCCCTCCAAAAAATTAACTCTGTTCTGTGGTTCGCCTTATTCAAAACCTTTATTTTTCCTCATAAGGAAGTAATTATTTGGTGACCTTGAAGTAAGCATCCGAAAGTAATATCTTAAGCTTGGATAATTTAAGACATCGCTACAAATCCACGCTTACCAGGCAAGTACACAGGAATTCATTTGGGGAAGCTGAAAAGGAGTGGAAATTAAAAAAAAGGCGGTTAATTTGTTTGTTTATTTGAAAACCTGTCTTACAAAAGAGAAGAAGAGTGAGCGATTACAAAAAGAGAAAGAAAAACACATTAATTCAAAATAGTTCAAAACATACTGTGTCGGTAACGGCGACCAGAGACGGTTAAGTTTCGATTGGCGGGGATAATACATAGAAACTGGTTTTTCTACGGTAGTTTCGAGGTCAACAACGTTACATTTCCTTACAAGATAAAGGCTTCTGGTCCATGAGGGGAACGTAGAAGCTGTTTTTTGAAATGAAAGAAAACTGAGCGAAATTTTGACTTGTCTTAATTTGTAAAAAGTTTCTATAAAGGTGCAATGTATAGATAATTTGGTTAGGCAATAGAGCTGAAAAACTTCGAAAGACGATAATGGATGAAGCGTATCTTATTCGTGGCAAAAGATACTACAGCCCGACTTGACGTTTCTGTGTGATCTATTAGGAATAATGGGTAAACTGTATGAGAAACATTTAAAAGGATGAAAAAAATAAAAATGAAACCTTGACATTTTGGGAGGCTGTGTCCGCAGAGTTCCCTTTACCTGTGTACTAACCAACACCTTGTTTAATAGTTTCGTATTCTATGAACAAAGTCTTGGGAAATAAAATTGGACCTGGAGATGGGTTATATGTATTGATACAGAACAAAATGAAAATACTGACGGTGTTTTTTCAGCCCCACAAGTAGAAATTCGTTCTGGGAGGTATTTTTTTAGGGGGTGGGGTCTTAAAGACATTACAGAACAAGTGAAGAACGGGTGAATTACGCAATAATTATAAAATATTTTGAATTTTTGTACGAATAAGTTGAAATATTCATGAAGATCATGATTATTCAGGGTTGGAGGCTGAACTGTATATCCCTCCCCTATATACAAGCCTATTTGCAGTTATTGATGACACCTTCTGGGAAATAATAGCATTTGTTATTAAACGAAAATGAAGAAGAAATGACTTGACTTTTTTGGAATCCTACATTCAAGAACTGAATAAAACTATGTTTATTTATTCGGAAATTTTGCCAAACTAATTATTTTTGGAAGTGACCTGTTTCGAACTCACAGTTGTGTCGACATTGGTTGGAAACCAACTGGTTATCCTTGCCTATTAATTTAAAAAAACAAAGTTTTTCCGAGGGAAGTAAAGAGCGGAGTTGAAACCTAAAACGAACAAAAATTATTACTTCACAGCCTATCTAACATACATCAATAAAACTAATGCAAATAAATCAACTGGTGATATTTCCCTATGTTTGTAGGATTACAGAAAGCTAGCGCATTACTGAAAACACAAAAGCCATGTATAAAAGCAAGAATATTGATTTAGGAGTCAAAAGTAATTACGTAGCCTCACAACAACAAACTAATCTATAACGCTTTTCGTAGTCTTACAGGAGCTGTGGTATCAATAACTTTCAGTATACAAATAAAAGTATCTTAAAAACTTAGGGAGAAAAATGACAAGTTTAGAGCCATTACCCAGTCTATTTAATAATGGATTGATTTATCAGGTGATATCTTGCCCTCACCTAGTATAACTCGAAATGAAGATTACATCAAGCGTAGCATGAACTTTGGAAATCCAGCTAGTTTCCTCTATAAAACGGAAGATTTTAAGTTGTGATACAAATTCTAAAGCGAGTTTGTAATCCTAATACAAATAAGATTCATTCACTTCGAACTTGAAATGTCCTTTTCAGGTCTAAACGACAGTCAATCATTGAACTGACCTCATTGTGCAAAAGTGATGCCAAACTAAACGAAAAAAATAAATAAAAAAAACATTCTAAAATGCTTCACTTTTATACTGTTAAAAGTGTCCTTAAAACGTTTACTTTTATCGTACCAAAACTCCTATATTGTTTTATGTTTTCAGTAAAGCGCTACTTTTCTGTAATCCTACAAACATAGGGAAATATCACCAGTAGATATATTTACACTAGTTTTATTGATATATGTTAGATAGGCTGTGAAGTCATAATTTATGTTCGTTTTAAGTTTCTACTTCGCTCTTTACTCCCCTCGGAAAACCTTTTTTTTTAAATTAATCTATGCTCCTTTTGAATAAAAAATTTAATTTAGAAACAGCACTGTTATGACCTTTTCTATTTATACGGAATAATTTCTGTTCCTTTTAAGTTTTAATGTTGGTCCTTAGTTTCTGTTGAAAACTTATTTTTTATATAATTTCTAATAACCTCCAATCTAGGGGACATAAGACACCTCAACCCTTATTAAGGAGCTGAACTAAGAAGCCGTACAAAAATTGAAGTAAAAAATAAGTTTATATTTAAAAAAAAAAAAATCAAAACATAATGTCGTTTGCTTTTGTAAAAAAAAGAAAAAGAAGAAATAGATCTTTAATTCGTTGTTTTAAAAAATTGAATTTAGTAACACTTAAGAAAGTAGCTCCAGGCGAGTAGCTTCGACTCAAAAGGTTTACTGAATAGACAGGTTTGTATATCGACATACTCGCGGAAAATTTTGCTAGCTCAACAGAAATGTGCCTTTAGGTTTAGGGATTCATTTGACCTGTCCCTAAATAAAAAGCCATTCATTGCGCTGAAGCAAATAGATATTTCATAAAAAGATCGTTTCTAACATATATATCATCTATAGTATTGCAAATTATGCTTTTTTTCATGTCAAAAATTTTGGAAAGAACTACCTGGTTTCTCCAGAGGAATTGTTTTCATTTGTCTTTCTTCCTCTTTGAATGCACAATCTTACGTATGGAGAGAATATCACGGTGGAACTGTCAAGTAAATAATTTGAATAAATAAGAAGAACAATAAGTAATCCTTCTTTTAATCCTTCTTTTAACATACAACTTTGAGTGGGGGTTCCAGAACCGCATGCCTACACTTTTTTAATCACTTAGTGGCAAGGGGTTGGGGTCAGGGGCGTAATTTTCTGTGGGGCAGAGGGGGTAATTTCCCCTCCCAGTCCTCAGTTTTCCTCCAGACCCCAGTTTGCCCCCTCCCTCCCAGCTGAAATTTATTTTCTCCAAAAACGTTGTCAAAACTGAGATAAGCATGCATAATTCAAGCATCCACTGAGACAGGTCAGTTTGCTTTAGTACATCTTTACCTTTTTTTTGTTGTACGGCTAGTTTTTCAGTTTTCTCTGTCATTTCCACTTGATTTGGGAAAATTTACTCCAATTTCAACCCCCCCCCCCCTCACAGAATTTTGAAAAAATTACGTCGTTCGTTGGGGTATAGATTTAGAGATCTACTCAGAATGTCGTTGCAAACCATGAACTGGATGATCCCTTTTGAATCAAAATACTTGACCAAATACCGTCCTTGGGCATGCCTTAAAAAATGAGTGCATCACATTTACAAAAAAAAACATTGAAATAATCTGAAAAATATCGTATAGAAGGAAGAAAATCATAATTGAAAAAAAAAACGCACAAGGAGGAATCGGACGCAACCCATTCTATTTCAAAGTCGAACGCTGTACCAACAGAACCACGCCTCTAGCAAACAGATTTGTTATATTAGTACGTTTACCTTAATTGCGTAGCTTAAAGGGGCTTGGAGGATGAACATACGAGAGGTGTTCTTGCAAACATCCAGTTACGGGTTTTAGACCTTAATTATTACAATGATGATTTCGCTTTATACTTGCAAGCTTTTCAAACAGTTCGTGGTAACGAACTGTAAGTAAGGAGCGACCCGGCTCAATGGTAACCGAAACTCTAGAAAACGGGTTACTGATACCAATAGATATATCAAAAGAATCAGATTTCGATGCTGATTTCAAATATATAACTTTCGTGAAGTTTAGTGCTACCCATCAAAAGTTAGGCGCCTGAGAAAATTTGACTGATTTTCAAAAAAAGGGGAAAAGACCCCCTAAAAGTTATAGAACCTTAATGGAAATCACACCCTCATATTCAGCGTATCAGAGAACCCTACTGTAGAGGTTTCAAGCTCCTATCTACAAAAATGTGGACTTTTACATTTTTTGCCACAAGAAAGATCACGGATGCGTGTTTATTTATTTGTTTGTTTGTTTGTTTTTTTTTTTTTTTTTTTTTTTCACCAGGGGTGATCGTATCGACCCAGTGTTCCTATAAAATCGTGGGAGGGCTCATTGGAACGGAAATAAAAATTTCTAGTGCCCTTTTTAAGTTAAAAAAAAAAATGGAGGTCAACTAGGCCCCCTCCCACGCTTATTTTTTTCCCAAAGTCACCCGATCAAAATTTTGAGATAGCCATTTTGTTCAGCATGGTCGAAAATATGATAAATATGTCTTTTAGGATGACTTAGTCCCCCGAAGTTCCCAGAGTGAGGGCTAAAAGTTATGAACTTTACCCAATGTTAACATATAGTATTGGTTATTGGGAAGTATACAGAAGTTTTCAGGAGGTTTTTTTTCTGGTAGGGGGCGGGAAGGGGGGTCAGTGGTTATGTTGGAGGATCTGTTCATGAAGGAAGTTGTCATGGGGGAAGGGAAAGTGCCATGAAGGGGGCGCCGGACTTGCCAGCATCATTTATTGGATATTGGGAAGTATACAACCATTTTCAGGAAGGATTTTTTCTGGAGGGGGGGGCTAGAGGAGGGGGTTACTCTGGAGAATAGGTCCGTGGAGGATGTTTCTTTGGGGTAAGGGACATTTCTATGAAGGGGGCGCCGGATTTCCAAGCATTATTTAAGAAACGATCAGAAATTAAATAAAAAAAAACAAGTTTTTTCAACTGAAATGTAAGAAGGAATATTAGAACTTAAAACGAACAGAAATTATAACGTATGTGAGGGGGTTCTCCCCCAAGTCAGTACCTCACTCTTTACGCTACAGTTTTTTTTTAGTGCTTTCAAAAGAGCTTTCTATTCTAATTAAACGGCCTTTGTGATTCAGGGGTTTCTGAATTAAAAATTTTTTTAACTTTTAACGTAAAGAGCGTGGTATTGACTAAGGGGAGAACCCCTTCATATAAGTAATAACATATACGTAATAAAAAAAACAATAAAAAAACAAGCGATACGGCTCAATAGTAATCGAAACTTTTAAAAACGAAATTTTGATGTCAATAAATGTATTAAAAGAATGTGTTTATAATGCTGATCCTAAATATATAAATTTTATTAAGTTTAGTATTACTCATCAAAGGCTACGAGCCTGAGAAAATTTACTCGATTTTTTAACGAGGGGGGACACATCCCCTACAAGTGAAAGAATTTTAATGAAAATCACACCGTCAGATTCAGCGTATCAGAAAACCCTATTACATAGGTTTCAAGCTCATATCTGCAAAATTCTTCAACTTTGTATTTTTTGCCAGAAGAAATTTATACGAACATAGAAGTTAGTTACGTAAGTTTATTTGTAAAGACATCCATTTAGCAAAAGAAAAGTAAAATTTTTATGCAAATAAAAGCTGCATTAACTAAAAAACGATCAGAAATTATATAAAAAAACAGGTTTTTTAAACTGAAAGTAAGGAGCGACATTAAAACTTAAAACTAACAGAAATTATTCCGTATATGAAAGGGGCTGTCCCCTCTTCTACGCCTCGCTCTTTACGCTAAAGTCTCACAACTTTATTTTTTAAAAAAAAAAAAAACCTTATCGTAAAGAGCAAGGAGTAGAGGAGGGGACAGCCCCTGTAATATACGGAATAATTTCTGTTCGTTTTAAGTTTTAATGTCGCTCCTTACTTTCAGTTTAAAAAACTTGTTTTTTTTATTTATCTACTTAAGAAGTGACATCAAAAGTATTGTTTTTAGGGCTATATGACACTTACGGATGGTAGAATTGATTAAACATCACGTAAATACGAGCAATAGCTTTCAAATGAGCCATTAAATTTCACTCTAAAAAGTACTGGTAGCCCACTAGCCCCAGCTTTTCCATTTGAGACATGGCACCAAAACTGCCGTTTTTTAGTGCCATTTTAAACTTGCTGATGGTTGAATTTCTTGGAAGGACGTAGATATGTGCAATATCTTTTATATGAGCTACTAAAAATCTGTCTAAATACCTGCGATACCAATACACCCAATAACAACATTCCAATACCGATACGTGTGATATCAATGCGTCTGATACCGGTACACTGTGCAGCCCTCTCCTCAGGGGCTATGGAGGGTCGTATCATCACCAAAATCAAATATATTAGACCTTTTAACTATGTTGAACAAAGTGACTATCTCAAAATTGTGATTCGATGACTTTGGGGGGGGGGCCTTAGGGAGGCCGGGGGCTAGTTGCCCGCCAATCTTTTGGGTCGCATAAAAAGAGCACTAACAAATTTTGTTTCCGTTCGAATGAGCTATTACACATCTCTCTCTGACAATCTGGTCACCCCCTAGCTTTGCTAGAAAAAAAAAAAAAAAAACAAACGAGAGACAGATCAGTGCTACCCATGCAAAAAAAAAGTCATTTTCCTTGTTATTAATGGATGGGGACCGTAATTTCCCATAACTAGGTTTTTTACCGTGATGATTCCAATGGTAGACTTTTCAGTTTGATCAGACACCATTTTCGAGGGGTTTCATACTTTTTTCGAAATCACCATTAAATTCCTTTCGCAATAAACTTTTATTTTTAAGGCAAACCGAAATAATAGTTACTATTTCTGAATTAGTGTCAAATGACAATTTTTTTCACTAGGTAGTCTTTTTTTCTAAACGTTTTTTTTAACTTTTGGTTATTATGGGCTGTGCTTCGCTCTTTACTAGGTTGCAGCTGTGGCTGCAACCTTGAAAATGCAGTGCGAGAAGAAGCTGTATATTTTCGCTCACATATAATCTTATTAGTGTTGATATTGTGTAACAAGGGCGTATCCAGGATTTTTGTTCGGGGGGGGGGGGGGTGTACAAAAAACTTATAAAATGCATTAAAAAATTGTTTAATATGCATTTTTTGTCCAGCGTTTAATATAGCTTATTGCAGTCGATTGCAATTGTTTTTTATGACTGGTGCCCGATGAAAAGCATTTGATTGGCTGTCAGCTACAAAAATCAATTGCAGTAAGCTAAGTGTGTCTGCACATTGAAGGAGAAATATTGAACCCTCTAGAAGAAAAGGGAGAAAACTGAACAAAAATGAGAAAACTAAATTTGCCACATTTCCAATATTTGTGCCTCGAACCTTACATTTTTGGTTGTATCAGACTAGTTACGTGCATACAAGTTGTTTGTGGGAAGGCTGTATTTCAGGGAGGTGGGCTAAATATGAAAAAAAGCAAAGAAAAGGTGCATGACGCACAACTAAAACTTTTAAATGATTGCAAATATTTTATCATAGCGAACTTATGGGGCACGCCTCTCCCGCCGTATGTCACTGTGCTAGCTTAGACCCCCATGTAGGAATCCTCTGAGCACCCCTTCAGCAATGTTCATTGGTATTCCTGTGATTATCAGTGACAAGGTCCTTACAGTGTCAGCAAAATGGTCAATTACTAAATTTTTGCAGGAAAACTTTAGAAAGAAATGCTGAGTAACTCATTTTTCCTTTTGTTTACTTAGTACGAGTTAGAAAGCTGAAAATATTTTTTGTTCTGTTTTTCTCTCCTGTGGTAAATTGTAAACACTGCAAGAAAATATACTTGAATAGACTATTGTAATTCGACCTTCTACGGAAGAGGACTTGAAAAGCATGTAATTAATTTACGAGATTATTTATGGATAGGCGCGCACTTGTCGCTTCTGGTTTTGCCTTGAATTTTGGCAACGAATCTGGACGCCTCTTAAAAACGCAGCTTGTTCAAGAGCTCCTTTTTGGACTTCACTGTAAATCCGGATGCTGCGCTCTCACCATTTCTTACTTGAGTGATTTCTTCTCAGATTTGTGGTTTTTGTCTTTTCAGCAGTTGTGTTTGTGACTGGTCTTAGACTTAGCTTTTGGATTTGTTTAGTTTTTTTTTTACTGTTTATAAAAGACAATCGAGCTGTTTATCAATTTTTGGATGTCATCCTTCAGAAGAAATTTGAAAGAAGTTTCGATTGATAGCAGGTTCCATGCGTTCCGAAAAGTAGGAATACTTTGCCTCTGCGTTTATTGAAACGATAATCAAGTAGTTCATCGATTTTTGGTTGTTTTACGTCAGATGAAATGAAAGTGATTTGAAACAAGTGTTGTTTAATAGCACGTTTTGTAATGTTGGAATGTTTAACCTCTCCATTTGCTAAGTAACAACGATTCTCAAGAATTTGTAAATCAAGCGGAAAATATTGTATCTCATTTTACCCTCAACTGGCTGGAAAAAATTTTACCCTGGATAAATAATCTCCTGGGATTAGGGTGAGCTCTTGGACGTCGTTAGGTTTGATATAGTGGTCGAAGAGGTAATAGTAATCTGAAGCTACAGTGATTCAAAGGTGAATTCTAGAAGTCAAGTAGGATACATATTCTCACTGCCTATTGGCTAACAGGATTGCCATCGATTATTCGCTCAAGAATTAACTCTAATATTCAAGCGAATTACCACTTGTGTCACATATTCTGTATAAAAAGAAGATTAACTCTGAAAGAAGCCGGATAAGTAAATCTGTTTGAGGTAAACAACAGGTCTAAACTTTTGAATAACAGGAAAATTAAACAAAAAAAACAAATTCAGTAAAAATGTATCTAATATATTTTTAGCTGCCTTCATGACCGTTAATTTGAATTGACGCAACTCTAAAATTGAGACAGTGTCTTCAGATATTTATTCTCCAAATTTGGTGTACAAATAGTGATGGTGGGTGAAATGAGTGGTGACTAAAGATTGCGTTTTACACATTTAAGCCTTGCGCTTCACAGTATTTCCTGTAAGCTGCTTTAAAATTGTTTATCTTCAGTTCAATGTTTACCTTCAATTATCTTCAGTTCAAAATTAGAAGCATTTGTGAATTGCAGGGTTTTCAGATCGTCATCACGGATTTATATTCAAATGCTGTGAAAGTTACATTTCAATTAAATCGAATTTTGATTAAGATCAAATTGGGATACTTTTTGTTGTTGTAAAACTTGATTTGTGAATGTGAATATTATGTCCTGTGAAATGGAGGTTAATTGTTTTGAATTTAGTGTGTTATGACAAGTGATTTTATTTACGCGAGAATTTTTGCTGAAAGATTTGACGACTTCTCACTAATTTGAACAAAATGAAAGGAAAAATTATCTTAAAACGTTTAAATATCCAGGTAAGGAAATTAATTCCACTCGTATTATTTTTCTCGCTTGTGCGCATTGGTAGAGCAAGGAAAGAGGGGGAGGGTCAAAACGTCGCTGTGTTGAACTTTGGAGAGGTAATTTTAATATATAATTTCAACAATATAAAGATTAAATGAAAATGTTCCCTAAAATGGAAAGATTAAATGAAAGGAAAGCTACTAACCTAATCAAAATTTTATGTATTTAGGCTAATAATAATTTCTTTCTGGTGCATGAAAATCCTACTCATCTAATATTTTTTACATCCATTGGGAATATCATTCCACACGCGAACAAACTGGGGGCTGCTGTTATTTGATTTCATCCATATTTTGTACAAAAATAGACGAATGAGGAACCAGGTTTTGCGAACGCAAGTTACTGGTTCTGAAATTCTCCTTTGTTATTTTTTTTTTTTTTTGAAACGTTTGGGAATTTCTTCTATGTATAGGGGTGCCAATTTCCAATTCCCCCTAGATTTTATTATTCCTTTCTAAATTTTGAAAATATATTTTATTGGCATTTTCATGGAAGAAAAACAAGTAAAAACAAAATTGCCCCCCCCCCTGCTCCTAGGTTTTCTTTCTTCACCTAGAAAAAATGAAAAAAAAATCCTTGTCTTTTCCTTCCCTCTATATTTTGTGAATTAGTATCCCTTGTATAAGCTTCTTACAGCTTCGTGGTTTTCAACACATATAAATAAACGAAACTTAATAAGGGGCGATATCGACACGAGTTTAGAGTCAACTCCAGCAAAATTTGAACTCGAGTGATTTCTCTAGTGACATGTTGCATAGTTTTTCTATGGTATTTTCGTTTATCAAGAGAAAAAGTGCGAATAAGTCTGTCTGGTTAAGTAATATTTTAACCGCCTGAAATTTCAACCCGGTGTCACTATCTTGAAATAATAAAGATGCAAATAAAGTGCATGTTACTTCTAGAAATACTTGTTCTTTGCCTTGAAAATTGCGCCAAATAAGCCCCAAGGAAAATGAGTTTTTTAAACTTTGACTTCGAATAAACTAAAAGCATGTACATAGAATCAATTGCTTTTGACACTTCATCAGCTGAACAAAGAACTTAAGAATAGTTAATTTTGGAATGATATAATTTCTCCTTTTTTAAGTGCATGTACAGGGACCTCATTTGACAAAGTATTTTCAGTTTATGAAATATATAATTTGAGGGTCTGATTGTAATAATGTCCCAGTAGAAAAATTCCATGATTTGAAGATGTTGCTTTTGTTTACGGCATACGTTTGTCTCCATAAACCCTTTGGACTTCGTCCTTTACGCTTAATGCCTACGGACTATGGATTCGTATGGTAATAAAAGCTGTCTATGTTAGGGAAACAATCGCTTTTCGGCGACCAAATTCTACCGTAAGGGCAACCACATTATACTGCAACTTTAACTAATTTTACGGGGTCATTGGTAAATGAGTTGACCATATTTCGGACAGCAGTATAAACGAGTTTCAAACAAGGATATGAAATTTATGCAAGAGCTAAAAAATAAATTTAGAATATGTAAACACATTTAAAGATTTTGAAAGGGTTAAAAAGCAAGGTTCTAAGCCTTTACCCCCCGGCGATTGCCCCCTCCCCCTCCAGAAAATACCTTTCCCTGGAAAATACCCTCCGGTAAATACCTCTTCCCGTGGAAAACAAGGCTTTCCAAATTTGAGAACTTTATTTCTTTAATTTCTGTAGGGGGAAGGAGTTTTGGTACTTGTGTATTATGCGCCACTCACTCAAGTATACGTTGTGTAAAATTCGAGAACACGCTGTTTTTTTCGTTAGTCTCTTCGTTCCTTTTGAAATAAATTTTAGCTATAGATTTGCACATTGGGGGGGGGGGGGGGTATAAGTATAGCGGGTCTGCATGCAAAATGTGTTTGGTACAATTATTCTGCATATTAGATAGATAGATAGATAAGTGTGTTTTAAAGGCAAATTTACGACCATGAACACAATAAAATAACATAAATGAAAGGCACAAATAACATAAACTTTGATGGGCGATCATCATAAAACAATTAAAATGAAACACTGCATTAACCTAATAATAGTACTTAATACTTGAAAAAACGAAAAAAAAAAACACTTAACACTTTGGAAAAAAAACACTTAAATGGACCACCACATTGACTTTATACTGTTTTTTTTTTTTTTTTTTTTTCTTTTTTTTTTAGTTAACAAAATTTCCAGATACCTCGCTATTCTTATGTCATTTTTAGTGGCCATATGCGTAGAAAGAATTGTTTGCTGACTTCAAACTGTCCAAATATTTTACCCCCCCCCCATCCTTAGGTGCAAATATATAGCCCAAATTGTATATTTCCCATATATTCTGTCACTTGTCTTTGTCTTGTCTCGTGCTAAGCTTTAAAAAAAAAAAAACTAACGGAGAAACCGGTTAGTTCCTGAGTTTTACACAGCGTAAAGTTGAGTGAGTGGCGCATTACACATAAGTACCAAAATTCCTTCCCCCTACGGAAATTAAAGAAATAAAGTTCTCAAATTTGGAAAGTCTTATTTTCCACGGGGGGATTTTCCGGGGGGATATTTCCCGCGGGGGGAGGGGGTAAACACCTAGAACCATCGACCACAGCTATATCATACAAGTATCCATGTTCATAATATGCGGAATAATCATAGTTACCGCATTTTGCATGCATACCTATTATGTATGCAGCCCCGCTATACTTTACCCCAACCTCTCTGCTGCGCAAATATATAGCCCAAATTATGTATTTCCTATGGTGTGCGTGTAACTGAACCCTCATGCAACTGAACCCTCGTGCAACTCAACCCCATTTAACTAACCCCCCGTGTAACTGAACCCCCATGTAACTGAACCCCCGTGCAACTGAACCCCCGTATAACCGACCCCCCATGCAACTGAATCCCCGTGCTACTGAACCCTCGTGCAACTCAACCACCGTACGTAGCCTACATTGGGTAAAACACAATAGGGTTAAGAACCATAGTTATTTAACTGGGGTATAGTTATTTAACCTTTGAACTTTTTTAAATAAAATGGCCGTCCCAAAATTCAGATCGGATGTATCGGGGTAAAAATAGGCTGAGGTGGAAGCCCTCCGATCACTTTTAACTCTGAAAAAGTGCACTGGAAATTTTGATTTCCAATCGAATGAGCCCCCCCCCCCCCCCAAGTTCATACAAAATTTTTTCTACAAAAACCTTATGTGTTTTCAATGAGCAACTAGCTTAACTTACAGCCCTTGCCCCAGATGCTGGTGGTGGGGTTGTTAACCCCAAAGGCATGGTTATTTGATCTTCAAACTATTTTTAAAAAATTTTTTTTTTTTTGTTTTTTGGTATGTTGGTGTGTGGGGGGGGGGGGGGGTGTCGGTTAAGAGGGAAAGGCTGATTGTCCTGTGATTACATTTGATTATTCTAAATTTAAATCGAACTTTCAGTTTCCAATCGAAAGATCCACCTTCAAAGTTTTTACGATCACCCCTTCTATAAAAACCTTAAATTTTAACAATTGGTAACTTGCAATAACATACAGATTGCTTATACAGGTGTATCAGCAATTTTTTTTTTGGAACAGCTTAGCGTATCAAGATGAAACTTCTGGGGCATCTACCTGCTACTATTGCTATTAATACTGCTACTACTACTACTAATTCAACACTATTATTACTACTACTGCTCCTACTACGACCTCTGCTACTATTAAACTAGCACTATTAAGGCTATGCATATCAAGTTGAAAATTTGACAGAATAGGGTATTTGAGGTGGAACTTGAACTATATAAAAAGACACTATGTGCATGCAGATTTTCAAAATGGCATATCTCAAAAAGGGATTTGTGTATTAAGTTAGAGCTTTCAGATTCAGAGAGTGCTTAAAGGGAAAGTCAATTCACCAAAAGGAAATATGTGCACGCTCAGGCCTGGATTTACCCCTAGGTCCCTAGGCCCGGACCTAGAAACGCATAATGCTAGCGGGAGCAATAAATTATCACTGAGTAATTTTTTCCTGACAAAAACTGGACTGATGTGATTTATCGTCGCCAGGTGCACTCTGCCGCTACGCTGCCTTTCAAAGAAAAGTGACTTTAAAACAACACAGGAATTCCATGGTCGGTTATAAACTGTCAGATGTCTCCCAAGAATGGTAGCTGAGAGTTCGGTATTACCCCTCTCTTTCATCACTTTTCGCTCATCAGTTGTGTTCTGTTAACACACAGTAACAGGGTTACATGGTTACACACAGTTACAGTTACATGGGGGTTCAGTTACACGGGGGTTTAGTTTAATGGGGATGAGATGCACGGGGGTTGAGTTGCACGAGGGTCAATTAAAGGGGGTTCAGTTGCATGAGGGTTCAGTAGCACGAGGGTTCAGTTGCACGGGGGTTCAGTTGCACGGGGGTTCAGTTGCACGGGGGTTCAGTTACACGGGGGTTTAGTTAAATAGGGCTGAGTTGCATTGGGGTTGAGTTGCACGAGGGTTCAGTTGCATGAGGGTTCAGTAGCACGAGGGTTCAGTTGCATGGGGATTCAGTTGCACGGGGGTTCGGTTATACGGGGATTCAGTTACAGGGGTTCAGTTGCTTGGGGTTCAGTTGCACGGGGATTCAGTTACAATGGAACCATTTTCTATCGGTTGTTTCAACTTGTGTCTTGTGTACCTGTTGTAACTGTGGCGCAACAAAAACCGGAAAACAAGTTACAATGCATTGAAATTATACAATTCAGCCATATATTTGCACATTAGGGAAGGGGGAGGGGTAAAGTATAGCGAGGCTGAATGCAAAATGTGTTAACTAAGACGATCCTGCATTTTATGAAGTACTTGCTGTGGTCAATATATCATACAAGTACCGTCGAACATTTTTCGCTTTTAAAGCTTGGACATTTTTGCTCATTGTACCATATAGGCTACACTCGACTTCCAAATGAACAAATGATTCAAAATATATCCATTAAAAAGACGGGTTCTTTTTTCAACAATGTGCCTTGAAAATTGTTTTTATTATTTAACATTGTTGTTGCTTACTTGAATTTGCTTGTCAATGCTGCCTAGAATCCAAATATAGTTAAGATGTTTTTGTGGCTTTCCCATTTATGATAAGATCAATGCTTCAACTGATCGCCATTTTCAAAAAATGGCTGAAGGAGAACACCATTGGAACATATTTTGCGAAAGGTATGGTACCACTGTGTTAAATGTAGCTATTTGAGGACCATTAGAATCCATGATGATACATATTTAACAATATGTAACTTCCCCCTTTTATTTTGGTATATCTATCTTTGATTATCTATTGATATTTTTTCTGTTATAGAAAAAGACGCCAAAAAGCCCAAATTTCCAAGTATTTCAGTTTGTATTTTGCTGAAAAAAAAACTTGGGGTGAAATGCTGATAAACTATTTTGGGGAAATTTTTCCTATTCTTGTGTTCATGGGTGATTTTGAATGTTGCTGTTCTTATAAAAAGAGGTTTTAAGTTCATTAATGTGACGACTGCTTAAACTTTAAGGAATTTCATGTTTGCGAAAGCCTGACACTGCATGCCAAAATGTCATTTCTTTAGTGTTCATAAAGTAATTTAGGAAAAAAGCCAAATTGGCAAAAGCACCGTGACGATTCCAATGAAATTTCTGGCAATATTATGCTGCTAGACACAATTCAGTCCTGTGCTTTATTCCATAATTTGTTTTATTTTTCGCTTTACATCCTTCACTCTTTATGTATCTTTTAAAATGTAGAACTGAAGATCATAGGCAGCGCGCTAGCGCTGCCTAAGTAAAGAACGATGTGGGCACAATGTTTTTTTTTCCATAGCCGGGCACTTCGGATCGAAGGAGCCGTCGTAGAAACTTCGAAAAGGGCTCTTTCGATTGGAAATTGGTGTGGCTAGTGCCCTTTTTAATAGTTGAAAGTAATTGGAGGGCAACTAGCCCCCCCAAGCCCATCAGTCCCCCAAACACATTCAATCAAAATTTTGAGATAGCCATTTTGTTCAGCTTAGTTGATTTCCACATAGAAAATATATTTTTAAGGAGTACACACCCCCAAAACCCTCGGGGCATGGGTTTTAAGTTAGGCCCAGGGGGAATATAAGATTTTAATAGAAGGCATAGTCGTAGAAACTTCAAAAGATGCTCATTTGATTGAAAATTCAAACGCCTAGTGCCCGTGTTAATAGTCGAAAGTGATTGGAGGGCAACTAGCCCCCCCCCCACGCCTATCATTCCCCCAAACACATCCACTCAAAATTTGGAGATAGCCATTTTGTTCAGCGTACTTGTTTTCCAGATAGAAAATATGTTTTCGAGGAGGACACTCCCCCGCAACCCTCAGGGCAAGGGTTTCAAGTTATGCCCTGGGGGCATATAAGGTTTTTATAGAAGGCGTTGTCGTAGAGACTTCAAAACAGGCTCATTCGATTAGAAATTCAAAGGGCTAGTACCCTTTTTGATAGTCGAAAGTGATTGGAGGGCAAATACTCACCCCACGCCCATCATTACCCCAAACACATCCAATCAAAATTTTGAGATAGCCATTTCGTTCAGCGTACTTGATTTTCTGATAGAAAATATGATTTTGAGGAGGACACTCACCCACAACCCTCAGGGCAAGGGTTTTAAGTTTTACTCTGGGGGCATATAAGGTTTTTATAGAAGGTTTTGTCGTAAAAGCTTCAAAACAAGCTTATACGATTCGAAATTCAAAACGCTAGTACCCTTTTGAATAGTCGAAAGTGACTGGAGGGCCACTAGCGCCCTCCCCCACGCCCATCATTCCCCCAAACACATCCAATAAAAATTTTGAGATAGCCGTTTCGTTAAGCGTAGCTGATTTCATGATAGAAAATGTGTTCTTGTGGAGGACACTCCCCCACTACCCTCGGGGCAAGGGTTTTAAGTTATGCCCTGGGGGCATATATGGTTTTTACAGAAGTCGTTGCCTTAAAAAATTAAAAAAAGGCTCTTTCATTTGGAAATTGAAAGGGATAGTACCCTTTTTAATAGTCGAAAGTTTTTTGAGTGCAACTAGCCCCCCCCCCCCCCTCATGCCCATCATTCCCCCAAAAACGTCCAATCAAAATTTTGAAATAGCTATTTTGTCCAGCGTAGTTGATTTCCTGATGGAAAATATCTTTTTGAGGAGGATACTCCCCCACATCCCTCAGGGCACGGGTTTTAAGTTATGCCCTGGGGGTATATAAGGTTTTTAAAGAAGGCGTTGTCGTAGAAACTTCAATAAAAGCTTTTTTGTTCAGGGTAGTTGATTTCCAGATAGAAAACATATTTTTAAGGAGGACACTCTCCCACAACCCTCACGGCAAGGATTATAAGTTATGCCCTGGGGGTATATAAGGTTTTTATTGAAATCTTTGTCGTAGAAACTGGAAAAAGGGCTCATTCGATTTGAAATTCGAAGGACTAGTACCCTTTTTAATGCTCAAAAGTGATTTGAGGGCAACTAACCCCCTCTCTCGCCCACCTTTTCCCAAAACACATCCAATAAAAATTTTTAGATAGCCATTTTATTCAACGTAGTTAAAACTTTTGGAAATTACGTCTTTAAGAATGGCAACCACTCCTCCACAGCCGTCTGGGCAGGGGTTATAAGTTATGCCCTGGGGGCATATAAGGTTTTTATTTAAAGAGCTGTCGTAGAAACTTCAAAAGGGCTCACTCGATTGGAATTTGAAAGGGCTAGTGCCTTTTTAATAGTTGAAAGTGATTGGAGAACGACTAACGCCCCACTCATGCCCACCATTTTCCCAAACACATCCAATCATAATTTTGAGATATTCATTTTGTTAAACATAGTTGAACTTGCTGAAAATTAAATCTCTTAGGATGATAGCCTTCTCAGAGCCCTCAGCACAAGGATGATAAGCTATGCCCTGGGGGCATATAAAGTTTATATAGAAAGTTGTTGTATATGATTTATAGAATAGATTTTAGTCTTCCTCAAATCCAATTTTTATATGTTTAAAAACTAAATGTTGACTTAAGATTAAATCAAAATGCACTGTGATAATGCTAATTCCCAATAAGGCATCTCAGCAGTATCCCAAGAACGACTGAGGGTATTATGTTCAAACGTTCGGGGCTACTTCTGCTCTTAAAATTTAACCAAATCCAAATAGCGTAAGTGTATCAAGCTATCAAAGAAAGTAAGCAGATTTTTTCGCGAATGGTATCAAGTTTTCCATTACAGGTCAACTAGAGGAGTTATGAAACTAAATTAAACAGTACTATTTGTGTCCAGATTTTTAAAAAGGTGTAGGCTATGCTGTTATAAATTGCTGAAAATTTTTCTCTGGCATACAAATAGTAGGCCAAACTATAAAGTCTTAAAAAACGAAGAGATTTAAAGTATTATTTTCTTTTTCCCTGAAAAGACTATGTCAATATAACACGAACAGAAATTAATTAAACAAAACTTTCTCCACAAAACAAGTTTTTCAAGGCAAAGTAATGAACTCCATTAAACAGAAAATTAGCAAAACTAGAATCAAATAATCTACCAAGCGTGAAACTACCACGAATCAGCATTGATAAATAAATGAAACCCAAAACGAGCAGAAATTACAGTAATTAACCAAGTCAAACTCAATACGAGCAGAAATTAACATAAGTTGGGCGCAAAGCCCCTATGCCTTCCCAAGGCCAGAACAAAATTTGCACTTTACTGAAAAAATACAAATGAATGTGCATTGTCAGTTTAACATACATATACTGATATTTATTAATCAAAATGTTAATATTATTTGATTTATTAAAGTTATAAAAGTAAAAACATTACTTTTATAACATTAATGCTAACGATTTAAAAAAAAAAAAAAAAAAAAAAAAAAAAAACGTGGAGATCAAAATGAGAAAGAAACCCAAATTCGAAGAACTAAAAAGCTTACAACGCGATAACAGATATCAGATAATAACAGATAACGATAGCAGATAATAACAGTTAAAATAAAAAACAAACGAACTAAAAACAATAAACCCAAATAAAAAAGACCACCAACCAAAAATTTGCAAAATAAAAATCTCTTAGAATTCAGTGATAAAATATCAGTAGTAGAATCTAGCACAAAAAAAAAATGTTAGAAAAGTAGTAATTAATAAGAATTGGCCAATCTGGGCTTCAAATATTTTGGGTCAAAGCTATGTTTTGTTTTAAGACATTCAAATGTCATTTGATTATCAAAATATATAATTATGTAGTAGAAATATGAAACTGAAAACAAGAAATGTGAAATTGTGACTAGAAATTGTGTAAAAAATTAGATGGCATTTGTAAAAGATGTAGTCTACATAGTGCGATTTTTGGGGGGAACTTATATTGCACACTCCATTTTTGAAACCTGCGCTTCCCAAGGTTTGATTTTGGAATTCGACTGTCCAATCTCCGACTACCCAATGCAATAGCCAGAAAACGTCAATTCAACCTCTTTGGGAGTTCATTCTGGCGGCAGCAAACCATTGGGGAGATTGGTGCCTCAGAGCCATGTCCTTTGATATAGTTCAACATCCCGCATAACATTCTCTAAAAGTTTCACATTAATACCCTTAGCCTATTCGTATACACCCGGAATCAATAATTCCGCCCTTTCTCAAAACTGGTATTTAAACACTGTACAAATTGCACAATTTTCAATATTTATCCGGGGGCTGTTGGGGGCATGGTATCACGAGTATGCATAGTTATTAGACCTTTTGACTATTTTAAACAAAATGGATTTTCACAATTTCGATCAGGGGATCTAAAAAGGGCAAGGCAAGCCGTTCCTTAGATATTGCTGATACGCCCTTTTGACAACCAACATGCTGATAGTGTGTTTTAATTTTGTTTGACCTCCCCGTCAACGTCTCCTGAAAGTTCTACCTTAATACCCTAAGGCTTTTTGGAGAGGCAGGATAAAAAAATCCCCCCTTTTCCCAATAACAAGCCTTATATGTAAATAATGGGCGATTTGCATAGCTTACAGCCCTAGCCCCAGGGGCCATGGGGTTGTATGTCATCCCCGGAGCGATAGTTATTTGACCTTTAGACTCTTTTGAACAAAACGGCTGTCTCAAAATTTTTCGGATGTCTTTGGGGGAGGGCAGCTAAAAAGGGCTCGGGGGCATCTGGTTGCCCTCGATCACGTATGGCTCTTAAAAAGGGCACTAGAAGTTTTAATTTCCAATCGAATTATTTCCCTCTGAAGTTTTCACGACCAACCCCTTCGGCAAGAAGTGGCTCTGAAAAAAAGACAACATGTCTTTTTTTAGTAATGAGTCTTATGGCTCATTACTGTAGGTAACGCTGGAGCGTTGACTCTGATGCGGGATTTAGATATCTTCATAATCAAAGGTGTTTACGGGGCAGTAATGACTAATGAGGATGGACGGGACAGTAATGACTAATGAGGATGGCTTCAGCCCTCACACAAATTTATTGCAAAAAACTACTATTGATCGAAAACTGTTGCTGAAGGTGCCACCGGCCCCTCCTTGATGCCCAGGGTGACCATGGAGGCACGGGTGGATCTAAGCTAAGGAAGAATTAAAATGACATAGTTCTAGCTAGCGTTAACAATATATACAGAAATGCCAATAGCTATATTTTATGCATTCAAAAAATATAATCTACAAAACATATATTTTGATCGGTTGTATTGCATTGGCAACACCCTGGCCCTTTCAAACATTGACAGATTCGGCACGCTCTAATTGAATGTCTTTATTTTTTATTATTGCTTCCGCTCCTGCCCATGCGTTTCCGTATGGAAATTTTTTTAGTCATTCCTTGCCTGATCGCATTATCAGTAATCCCCGCCTTTTAGCCTTATGGCTATAGTTGACTATCTTCAAAGTAACAAAAGTCTGTGCAGTGGAGAAATGTAATAACAAGTTTTGGATGGTGTTTCTTAAAAATGGTTTGAATTATAGTGAACTGAATGGTGGTGTTTTTTCTAGTCAGGATTAATTTCTAGTTTTTGGATAAAGGATGACTTGGCGAAGATGGAAGTCTCTGTGGACGATTTCTCCTAAGAAAAAACCGGTACTAATTTCTTGGATTTTTGACTAGCCTAATTTAAAGGTTAATTAGGTGACAAGCAGTAAAATAGTTGGCATAAACGCAACTTAAGTTGGATCGGATTTAAAGTCAATTGTTTGCTATAGGCTGTTTAAAGGTCAAATTTAAGCAATTGTAAGTATAGTTTACTTTTGGCTTAATTGACAAATTTGAGCTCATCATTTGTTGGTAAGCCTAGGGTAGGCTTACCAACGTCTGCGACGGGCCGTACGGTATTTATGGAGAATTGCCACCCTGGGAAACTAAATAAAGCCAACTGTTTTCAAAATTTTGATAATTAAGGCAACTTTGTTTCCAGGTTATTTTCTGGAATTAATAGGGTAATTGTTTGAGAGGTGCCATTGGAAGTTCTACGAAATCATATTATCGAGTTAGGAATAAAGGGAATACACTATTCGATACCTTTTTTTATGCTGTTTACGAATATAATAAGCAATTCTATCCGAAATGAATTTCAGCCCCCCCCCCCCGATATAGGCTATACCTAACCGAATCCTGAATTGGCCTAGGCTATAAAGGAGGGGGGGCTGAAACTCATTTCTGATAGAAATGATTATTATATTCGTAATCGGCATAAAAAAAAGGCATCGAATGGTGTATTCACTTTAGTCCTAACTCAATAATATGATTTCGTAGAACTTTACCGAATTTTATTGGTAAAATTCTACTTTAGCTGGTTTTTGCTATCTTGGAAAGGGGCTAGGTCAGGAAAATGAAACTTTCAGGGATGGGTCTACAGGCTAAAGTATGTCATGGGAAGGTACTCCAAAGCACCTACCTCCCCTCCTTCTCCCTCTAGAGGGTCCTAACCTTTGATGGCCTTTAAAAATCTGTGTGTTATAAAAGTGAATCCTTGCAAAATAGATCTTCTGCTTAAATGAAGTACAACAAAAAAATTTCAGATTCAAAACTTTGCTCAATCCCAAGTTATTAGGTTTTAGAGATATGCAAAAACATTTCCTAAATTTTGAAAAAAAAACATTGCCATGGGTTAAAATTCTAGGCCTACTCAAATAACAGGAATTGCATTTTCAAAACTAAAACCAGAGGAAAAGAAACTGATTACTGAAAATTAAGGTAAAATGTTGTTTTGTCAAAGTTTCAATGGGTGTAGGCCTAGAACCTGTCATGTAGACAAATTTCAGGACCCTCTAGAGGGAGAAGGAGTAGAGCTAGGTACTTCAAAACACCATCCCAGGACATACTTTAGCCTGTAGATCCATCCCTGAGTTTTATTTTCCTAACCTAACTCCTTTCAGGATAGCCAAAAGTAGTTATAAGTGGAATTTTAAGTAGCTAAAGTAGAGACTTGGGAGCCTTGGTACATCCCCAAAATAAAGCTATTCCTTAAATTCTCCAAATATTGGCAGTTGCTCAGAAAATGTTCCAGGTCATCCTCGTACTCCCGACAAAGGGGGCCTAGGACTATATAGAGGAAGTGAGGGGATGGGGATGTATTGTCAAAAACGCGAACAAAACCATGAAAACGGCATAAAATTAGCAATCTAAAAATGTCTAACTTTTTATTATAGCATCTGGAGAGCCACTGGGCACTTGTGTATTATCCCGACCACACTGAAGTAGTTAACTTAGGCTAATCATAATGAAATATACCAAAATAAGATGAAAATATAATACTTCAGTGACAAAATTATGGAAACTATAACAGAGAATTAAAAAGCAGGCCGCCCAGAACACATTAGTTAAATACCTAACCAACCCTATATATTAAATAGGTACTGCTCTATTATATGTAACACACGCGAGAAGTGAAGTTTGGCTAATGCTAATGAAATAAAACAAAATAGGATGAAAAAATATTAGTTTAGAAACAAATGTCGGCTATATATTTACACATCAGGGGGGGGGGGGTAAAGCAGACCATATGTTAAATACGTAACCTAACCTAGGTACTCCCCCCCCTAAACCCCAAAAAACAATAGTTTAAATATTGTAAACGCCATGACAAACCGCGATTTGCGATCGAATTCTCTGTTGATAGATACCCGTTTGACTAGTTTCTTTTATCATTTATCGTACGTGTGTTACAGTTAAAAGAACATTAACATTAAATAAAAATTAAAATGTACCCGCATAGTAGTTTATCTCGATCAGGGCACGTTAATTATTTCCGAATGGAGACAGAGAAACCGGTTTTACTCAGATCTAGAAGTTGAGCGTGGTTGGGATGAGTACCAGCCACTGTTATTAACCTTAATCCAAATTTTTTCAACAGAAAGTAAGAAACAACATTAAAACTTTAAACGAGCAGACCAGACCGTATATTAGGAGACCTGCTTGGTATACAGACTTATCTTCCTATTCTTCCAAACTTTTTTCTTCTGTGAAAAAACACCCTGTGCTATTCTACCTATAACATCTGCACTGTATAAACCATCTTTACTACATAATACTACATAGGTAGGTGAAACTATCCACTTGATCGATCTTTATATTACCTAACATCGCCTCCTCACCTTCACTTATTTCCAGTCTAAGCGACCTAGTTTTCTTGATGTTAATTTTTAGGCCTGTTCTTGCGCTCTGAACTATCAAAACCTCCAACAAACATTCATCTTGTTAACATCTTCATCTAGGATATTCAAACCAGCAGCATAATCTAGGCTAAGTGTTGGAGAGTATTGGCATGTTAAAACTGAGAGGAAATAGTCAATCTGGGCTTGTCCCAGCTAAAGACAGGAACGGGGTCACAATTAGTGATAAGGAAATAGCTAAAGAGAGATTGGCAGGACAATGGAAAGTTTCTTCCATGGGAAATTTCTCCGTGGAGAATTTCTCACATGGAAAATCCCACCAGACAACCCCTCCCGCAGAAAATTTCCCACGAACGATTCCCCCAGAATATCTTTACATGTAAAATTGAGTCGCCAAAGAGGAAGCAAGACAAACAAAAGAATTCCGTAAATGAATTTTGGTGAATCCTCCCCCCCCCCTCCTCGGGAAAGTTCCTCCTCACGGAAAATTCATGTAATGAGTTTTATATATTTGGAGTCAGCAGAAAAATCCAATTATTTTGATGCATTGATTGTTATCAAAATCCTTTTTAGAGTTTCGGTTACTATTAAGCCGAGTCGCTTCTTACTTACAGTTCGTTACCACGAAGTGTTTGATATGCAGGTCGTTCTTATTAATCAGATTATCATGTTTACTCCCCTTATTATTAACTTTGTTATAATTATTTCAAATAATATTTTTATTCAATATTGCGATCAATCACAGGCAAAACTGTATATCATCTGGATTAGAATGTAGAAATCCGGTTTAACAGAGAACTGAAGACGTATCAAGGAACTTAATTAATGGAGAACTATATTAGTTATTAGGGGTATATATGGGACCATTGGTGGTGTTTGGGTAGAGTATATATGGGACCATTGGTGGTATTTGGGTGGAGTGCATCGTCAGAAAAGTGACTGACATTTAGAAAGAGCATAAAAAAAGGAATCTAAAGGTACTAAAAAAAAGGTACGAAAAGGTACTCGTACTTTATTTTTCAACCGCTAAGTATCTACTCTAGATTCCATTGTGAATATGCCTTAATCCGCTAGTCTAGATTCCTAGAATAACGGGAACGCACTGATTTAAGGCTATTTATTTTTATACACTAATAAGTTTATAACCAAGCTACTTTCGTACACATCCTTTGGGAATATATCCTCCTGCAATCCTACAGAATGGTTGTTTCCTTCCAAATGGGTTAAGAAAAATAGTCCTTCCGCAGTCTCTCCCTCAATGAAAAAAACAGTCTTAGTTCTTCGCCCCCTCCTCCAAATAAGACCTAAAACGGAGGTGTAGACTTGTCCGGGAAATTATATGGGGGGGGGGGGTGGAAGTTATTTTTCTTGGGATGGAATAATTGAGTGTCAATCAATAAGAAAATATTGAACATCAGATTCTTCAAATTAGCTGTGATAAGTTGGAACTGATAAGAGTTTCTTTGTGAAATTTAGTCCTTGAGGTTCAGCGCCGTCGGTATTCTTTGAGGATGCAACAATTCCTAATCAGATCTTTCGCCACGACTTCTCTTCAATTGTGGAAAAATATAAATAAAATGGCTGCCGAAAGAAAGGTGGTTAAAAAGTCAGTCTACGTTTCAGAGACTTACTCTTTAAATGCCACTGGAAGTTACACGTTTTCTACCAACAACAGTTTTTTATCTGTTTAACCCCTAGGCTGTCTAATTTCACACAGTTTGAAACAATATCGTTGACAGCAATATCGGCCACGAAAGAACAGCGTGTGAATTATAGTGGCAATTTAGATTAATATGTGGTTGGGACCCAAATAAGGCAGACAAAAACTTGTACTCAGTGATGCCGTGGGAGAGGGGGCATTTTCCTCCTATTGTTTTTGCCCCGTCCCTTCCCCCATAGCTTTTTAAAAGTATCTCTCTTTTTTGTTACATACTTTTAGGAGTGTATTTTCATTTAAAAAATGGAAAACAGCAAAATCGCCCACCTGGAATTTGAAAAACACATTCTTGCGAATTGGTGCCACTGTTCGTACTGGATTTTGAAGCAAGACACCTGAATACCAGGAGGTGGGAAGACATTTTCATTTCTTTTAACTACAAACAAAATAGGAATCTATCTTTCATAGGCAGCATTAAGAGCTGCCTAAGTAAAGAGCGATATGACTTTAGTACAGGGTCGTTACTAGCCAAGATGTTTGGATGGGAACGAGTATTTTTACCGACTGGCTGGTGATATTTACCAACTGTTTTTAATAACAATTAGCATAATGTCCGTTTAGATTAAGATCCATAAAATTACTGCATGAATGGGTAAAACCACTGCATTTACCGACCAAGATTGAGATTTCGGTAAATGTCATGTCACTATATCAATGCTCTTTATTTAACCAAATGGCTAATAGTAGCACCATCTGTAAAATCATGACAGGAGTCGGTAAAACTGCTGCGTTTACTGACCAAGTTCGAGATTTTTGTAGATGACATGCCAGTATTTTCGTGGTCTTTTTTTAACCAAACAAAAATTTTTTGCCGAGCGCCCAAAAACATTAGGGGGTCATCCCACTCCCTCCAATACGTGACGGCCGTGCATCAAAATATGTCTATATATCTAGTTTTTTTTTTCAGGATACTTGGTATGGTAGGAGTTGTAGGAACTTCAAAGGGGGATCCCTTGATTAGAAATTGGAAGTTTTAATTCACATTTCTAAGATTCAAATGGCATTGGGGGGTAAATCCCCCCTACCACGTCCTTTTAGCTTTTCCTTAACTCACAAAGATATCTGATCAAAAATTTTAGATAGCCATTTTCTTCAAAATAGTCGAAAGTTCCAATTGTTTCAAACCTCTGGGGATGACATTGCCCCTCACAGACCCTGGGCGAAGGCTGTAAATTATGCAAGTTGCTCATCGTTTCGATACATATTTTAATATTGGGAAAAGGAGAATGTTTGTCTCAGGGTCTCCAAAAAGGCTGATGGAATGAAGGTTGAAACTTTCAGGGAATATTAGACAGATCCAAAAGACATGGTGTATGCAGGTTGTCAAAAGGGGCATATTTGCTATATCTGGGGAACGGCCGAGGGTATTAAGTTGAAACTTTCAGGGCATGTTAAGGGGGATGTAATCCAAAGGCACTATGTCCATCCAGGTGGTCAAAAGGAGGTATGCATAGTATCTAAGGAATGGCTAAGGATATTAAGTTACAAAATTCTCAAATTCCCAAACAAATTTTGACAAGTGATTCCCAGAACTTGGCTAGACGTGCTGAGCGAGAAATTGGGACTGGGTATTCACGCACACACTTTAAAATATTCTAGGGTAAGTTTATTAATAATATTAAATATTAACATCGGTTGATAAAAAAGAAATATACCTGTGAATGAAAGGATATTCAGTTTTAAATAAACATTTCTCACTAAATCTCTCATGTCCGTAATCTGCTAAAATCATAATGGCAGAATTGTGCATGCAAATCCTTAAGGCGTTTCAGAAGCGACTGACAAGTTGAAGACGGGAAGGCGTCAGGACATCGACACGTCAGGACATCGACAAAATCCGTCATAACATCGACAAAGAATCCGTCAGAACCACTAACCGTCAGGACATTGACTCGTCAGTTCATCGACAGTCACAATTGCTACCCGTCAGAACGTCGCCAGACATAACATCGACACGTCAGGACATCGACAAACACCGTCAGAACATCTAAAATTCTAAAACTTTTGTTTTTTGGGGTTGAGGGGGGGGGAAGATAACTTGGTTAGGTTACGTATTTAATATATGCTATGCTTTACCCCCACCCCCCGGATGTGCTAATATATAGCCGAAATTTTTGTTTCTAAAATATTATGTACTTATTATTATTATTATATAAACTTATAAAAAAAATTTTTCGATGTCCTGACGGATTTTTTAGATGTTATGACTGTCGACGTTGTGACGGGTAGCGATTGTGCCTGTCGATGTCCTGACGTGTCGATGTTATGACTGTCGATGTCCTGACGTTTAGTGCTTGTGATGGTTAGATGAAATGGTAGCACACCGTTGAAGACCATACTGAGCAACAATATCAAAGGTAAGAATGGACAATTTAAGAATGCATAAATCTAAGAGCAATTTTTAAACAAATATGCTTTAATATCCTCATAATTCCTACATTACGGATACTTTTAGATGTTAAGTCCACTTCTCAATCAAACTGAAATCATGCTCGACTGCATGGACAATGAACAAGAACAAACTCTTCTTCAGTTCTCTCTCGCATATGTCGTCATATTAGTGTCTTCAGCAAATAAAGTTAATGTTTTTACAGGAATCATATCTGGGTCTCCCTTATTTACCGAACATTAGTAAAGATGATGGACGCTGTGAAGATGTGAAAAGTGGAATAGCTAAGGCACAGGTTTTTTTTTGCAGTTGAAAAGGTTTGGATGAATAGAAAGCGAGGGATCGCTATCATTTTCTCCCAGAAATCATGTTCACACCAAGTTTGGCAAAACTATGCCAAATGTTTTGGGAACTTGTCATAAAATTAGTGTCCATGTCCGCCACAAATGTCCTTTCTGAAAGTGGATTTCTTGCCTGATCAGTTATTCAAATAGTTCGTGGTAACAAAATGTAAGTAAGGAACAACTAGGCCCAATAACAACCGAAACTCTAAAACACGGAATTTTGATAACAATAGCTACATCAAATGACTTGGCTTTTTATGCCAACTCCAGATGTATAAAATTCATCAAGTTTCATATAGGCCTACCCATCAAAAGCTACGACCTTCAGAAAATTTTTACGAAAATTTATATAAAAATTGTTTTTAGACAGAGTGGGAACGCCCCTAAAAAGTCAAAGCATCTTAATAAAAATCGCACCATCAGATTCGGCATATCGGAAAATCATGCTGCAAGGGTTTCTAGCTTCCATTTGCAAAAATGTGAAATTTTGTAATTTTTGGCAGAAGAAAGATGATAGATGAGTGTTTATTAGTTCTGTTGGGTTTTTTTTTCTTTTTTTTTGTTTTTTGTTTTTTTTTTGCCAGGGTGATCGCGAACCAATGGTCTTATAAGATTGGGAGAGGACTTGCTCAATCGGAAATTACAGTTCTAGTTCCCCACTTTGTGACCATAACAATCGGAGGGACGGATGGCAACTAGATTTCCCCTCCTTTCACGCTCCTTTTTCCCAAAGTCATCCGATCAGAATTTTAAGACGGCCATTTTGATCAGTATAGTTGAAAGGTCAAGTAATCATGCCTCGGGGAATGACACGGCCCTGCAAGTCCCTGGGGAAAGGGTTGTAAGTCATGAAATTTGTCCAGTGTTTACATATAGTATTTGTTATTGGGAAGTAAAGAGACATTATTGACGGCTGGTGATTTTTCTGTGGGGGGGGGGATTTTCCGCGGGGGAGGGGAATTTTTTGAGAGGCGATTTTCTGTGAGGAGGAAAGTTTCCGGGGACGAACTTTCAAAGGGAACCTATACACAGAGGAATTTACCAGAATTCTTATACAAAATTAATTTTATTCGACCTACTTTCTCTTTACCAATTCAATTTTGTATTTGAAGATATTCAGAGGAAATAGCCAAGGTAAAACTATCAAAGGAGTTAGAGTATTTTGGGGGATATTTTCGTGGGGGCTTTAATTTTCCGCAGTAGAAATTCTCCATGGTGGAATTTTACTCGGGAGAAACCTTCCATTGAGACATTGGGTGTGGAAAATTTCCAGAAAAAATTTCCCATGGAGGAGGGATTTCTGGCATAATTGGAAAAACCGTTAAAATTTAAAAAAATACAAGTCTGTTTTTCCAACGAAAGTAGGTTCAAAACAATTTTCCAGGCGGAAATGCCGCAATCAGTTTTTTATCGGGAATTTCCAGCAGGGATGGAATTGTCTGGGGAAGAGGGATCTTACGTCGGAGAAACTTTTCAAGAAAAAATTTTCTTGGGTATGCTTTCCATGGAGAGAAAAGGGGGATCTTCCAATAATTATTTGAAAAACGATCAGAAATCAATTAAAAAACTAATTTTTTCAACTAAAAGTAAGGAGCAACATTAAAACGAACAGAAAATACCCCGTGTTTCCTCAATACCTCACTCTTTACACTAATTTTAACTTCTTGTCCCAATTATTTAAGAACAACTCTTGAAAAGCAAGAGCCGTTTAATTAGAGCAAGGAGATTTTTAAAATACAAAAAGAAACTTTGGCGCGAAGAGCGAGGTATCGAGGAGAGGCTATCCATCTCATGTACCGAACAATTTCTGTTCTTTTAAGTTTTAATGTCGCTCCTTACTTTCAGTCGGAAAAAATATTTGATCTCTGAAAGGCTGAACCAATTCTCAGGGGAAAGTATTGACATGTTTCTGATTTTAATAGTCAAAAATAGCCAGTAGTTTATTTTTCTTTATCCTGAGCCCGAGTAATTCCAAATCAGGGTTTTTGTAATGTTCATTCATGTAATGGAAGTTTATTTATTTTATTAGAAATTTAAATGATTTATTTTATTAGTAAAAATATATATGTATAGATATATCGTTTAATTAAGATATCGCCCAACACTACCTGACGTACAAAGAGGTCCGCGAATATAAATAAAAATGTTTTTATTCTTTTTAATATTCTAGTTCTGTTTTAGGACAAAAAAAGTATCATATCATATTTTATTCCAGCGTAAAACATCACTTATTCATACTTTAATACGTATAACAACTCGACTGTCAAACTTCATGCCGAGACCACTCCCTACTTTACTTCAAAATGATCAATAATTGTATATAATTAATCTCATACTAGTCAATATGCGAGAAACATGAAGATTTGCGAAGATTTTCTTTATATATATATATATATATATATATATATATATATATATATATATATATATATATATATATATATATATATATATATATATATATATATATATATATATATATATATATATATATATACTTAGTAAAGAACGATTTTGGTACAATGTATTATTTATTTTTGGTTCTTGGTCTTAGACCAGGGCATTTCGTATCGAAGGAGTTGTCATAGAAACTTCGAAAAGGACTCATTTGATTGGAAATTGAAATGGCTAGTGTCCTTTTTAATAGTCGAAAGTGATTGGAAGGCAACTAACACCCCTTCCACGCACACCATTCTCTCCAACATCGAATCAAAAATTTGAGATAGCCGTTTTGTTCAGCGTATTTAATTGCCAGATACAAGACATGTTTTTGAGGACACTCCCCTACAGTCCTCAGGACAAGGGTTGTAAGTTATAGCGTTGGGACATATTTGGTTTTTATAGAAAGCATTGTCGTAGAAACTTCAAGAAAGGCTCATTCAATTGGAAGTTCAAATGACTATTGTTATTTTTAACAGTCGAGAGTGATTGGAGGCTAACTAACCGACCTCTCACACCCACCTTTTCTCCGAACACATCCAATCATAATTTTAGATAGTTATCTAGTTCAACTTAGTTGAAAGTTCTGGAGATTAGTTCTGGATGACACCCCCCTCCCCCCACAGCCCTCAGGGCACGGGTTGTAAGTTATGCCTTGGAGGCATATAACTACATTCTTAGACCACACTGGCTATACGTGTCTGTTTTGTCTTGGTCGGGTAAACTTTTAAAGTTTAGATTTTCGTTTTTTTTTCTTTCTTTTTCTTCTTTTTTGTTTAGCACTGAGGACGGCTTGGCGGAGGTCCTTGTTGAAATATTTGCTTATTTCTTCTTCTTCATGGTTCGCCACTGGCTGACAAAATCCTCGTTTTTTCACCTTTTTTTTATTTTTCATTTTGTTAGTTTCTTTCCTCTCTGAGTTTCATTTGGAGGCATATAAGGTTTTTTTTTTTTTTATAGAAAGCATTGTCGCAGAAACTTCAAAAAGGGCTCATTTGATTGGAAAATGAAATGGCTAGTGCCCTTTTTAATAGTCGAAAGTGATTGGAAGGCAACTAACACCCCTTCCACGTCCACCATTTGTCCAAACACATCCAATCAAAATTTTGAGATAGCCATTTTATTCAAAGTAGTTGAAAGGTCTGGAAATTATGTCTTTGAGGATGACATTCCCCCCACAGCCCTCAGGGTAAGGGTTGTAATTTATGCCCTGGGGGCATATAAAGTTTTTATTGAAAGCTTTGTCGTAGAAACTTGAAAAAGAGCTCATTCGATTGGAAATTCAAAGGGCTAGTGCCCTTTTTAATAGTCAAAAGTGATTGATAGGCAACTAACCCCCTTCTCAAGCCGACCTCTTCCCCAAACACATCCAATCAAAATTTTTAGATAGCCATTTTGTTCAACATATTTAAAAGTTTTAGACATTAGGTGTTTGAGGATGATAACCCCCTCAGAGCCCTCGGGGCAAGGGTTGTAAGTATGCCATGGGGGCATATAAGGTTTTTGTAGATAGTGATTTTGTAGGAACTTCAAAAAGGGCTCATTCGATTGGAAATTAGAAGGGCTTGTGCCCTTTTTAATAGTCGATGGAAATTATGTCTTTGAGGCCCATAAGCATTACTTACGATGCCTGCCCCTGGGCCTTGGGAGGCTGCGCTGACACAGGAGTTTTTCTTATATGACCTTTGAACTATTTTAACGAAATGGCTATCTAAAAATTTTTATCGAATGGGTTTGGGGGAAAAAGAGCGTGTGTGGGGGGGGGGGGGTGGATAGTGAACCTCAGATATCTTTTGACTCTTAAAAAGAGAACTAGAACTTTCAATTTCCAATCAAATTAGCCCTCTCTGAAGTTTATACGAACATCTTTTTCATAAGAACCATATACGCCCCCAGGACAACACTTAAAACGCCTACCCCCGGGCCCTGGGGGGTTGTGTCGAAACCGAGTTTTTGTTATCTAATTTTTGAACAATTTTTAAAAAAATGGCTATCTCAAAATTTGTAGCGGATAGGTTTGGGGTAAAAAGGGCGTGGGGGCTAGTTGCCCTCCAGGATCTCTTTACCGTTAAAAAGTGAACTAGAACTTTCAATTTTCAATCAAATGAGCCCTCTATGAAGTTTATACGAACATTCCTTTCATAAGAATCATACATTCCCCAGGGCACAACTTACAACGTCTGCCCCCGGGCCCTGGGGGGGGGGGTGTATTGACACCAGATTTTTCTTTTTCTGACCTTTGAACTATTTTTAAAAAAATGTCTATCTCAAACTTGATTGAAACTCAAACTTGATTGAACTCAAAGTGATTGGATGGCAAGTAACCCCCCTCTCACGCCCACTATTTCCCCAAACGTATCCAATAAAAATTTTGTTATAGCCATTTTGTTCAACGTATTTGAAAGGTCTGGAAATTATGTCTGAGGATGACAACCCCTTCACACCCCTCAGGTCAAGGGTTGTAAGTTATGCCCTGGGGCCATATAAGGTTTCTATAGAAAGCGCTGTCGTAGAAACTTTGAAAAGTGCTCATTCGATTGGAAATTGAAAGGGCCAGTATCCTATTTAATATTCGAAGGTGATTGGAGGGCAACTAACCCTCCTCCGACACCCACCATTTTGCCCAACACATCCAATCAAAATTTTGAGATAGCAATTTTCTTCAACAGCGTTGCCGTAGAAACTTCAAAAGGGCTCATTCGATTGGAAATTAAAAGGGCTAGGGACTTTTCAATAGGTGAAAGTGATTGGAGAGCAACTAACGCCTTCTCACGCCCACCATTTCCCCAAACACATCCAATCAAAATTTTGAGGTAGCCATTTTGTTTAACGTAGTTGAAAGTTCTGGAAATTATTATTATTACTATTTTTTGTGTATCTGACGCCAGTCGAGTGAACACAAAAATTATTTTTCAAGTTCTTCTTATTTCTTGATTCGTGTATGGTTTATTGGCACTTGCATGTTCAGCCTGATTCAATAATTTGTCACATCTCTTATCACTTAGCTGATGAACAAATAAAACATCTATCGTTTTTGCATTTAAGTAACTCAATTTTATCATGTTTTAAATGTGTTTTTAGACACTAGATTTTAGACAATCTAAAGTCAAGTTGTTTTATGTTGCGATTTTATGCCCTTTATGTTCTGTTTTAGGCAAGATTGCAAGTTTACAAGTCTAGGATTGCAAGTTTGAAGAGGGTAAAAATAGAGATATTTGTAATTTTGAATTGAATGTTGAACGTAAGAGTGATTATAATAATCCCTGCTAAAATAAGAAAAATAATTAAATTTGAATTTAAATTAATTAACTAGTTTTATTAATTAAACTAGTTTTTTTTGTGTATAATCTAAAATTTCGTATTAATTTATTGGAAAAATTGGTGCACCAAATAATAAGGGCACCCGTATAGCCGATATCACTAAAGGTGTTTGGAATACGTACCTTGTTCTGCTTTTCAAGATAAAAATAGGTATAAATATAATGATACTCGTTGTCGAAGCCTACAATCCAAATCTCTCCTATCCTCCCAAATATAATACCTGTTCTGTCAGGATCTTTCAAGTATACATTTGAGAAAGATGGGGATGTTGTAACTTGTAACTAGGGTATGAAGCAATTAATCTGAATCATAAAAACTGGATGTTTTTAAGAATAGGGACCGGAACTGGGAACATTCGCCCAGGTCTTAAATGGTATCACATCCAATTTTCTGTTAGTAAGAAAAAAATTACAAATTAACTGTAATTAAGACAAGAAAGTGACTGAAGATAACTTCAGTATCATGTATTTCTTTATCTTTTTGTGGCAAGAGAGTTTGAAGCGTTAGAGACCGTGGGAATTTCACGTATTTGTAGAAAATTATGTCTTTATCTGTGTACAGTGAAACTCAAAGTTTACTTTAATCCGAAGAAAGATAATAACAGCTAAGAAAACGAGTCGATGACCAGCGGAACTCACTGAAGAATAATACACCATGGATATTTTGCATGTGTAGCCAAGATATCCTCAACATAGATGAAAGAAAAAAAAAAGATCGAGAAACGAAAAACAAAATAGGTTAAAAAGGAATAAAAACTAATCAAAAAGATTAAAGACAAAGATTAAATAGAACATAATCATTAAGGAAAATCCACAAATGAACATACCAAATATAGCCTACAACAGAGCCAATTCTGGTCAATCAAGGAAATAGCCGAAGTAAAGCAAAGAGTCGAGGTTCATATGGTAATTTCTCGCCTAACTAGAAAGTTACCAAATTGGTGCAAAAATAAATGTGTAATTGAGTTGCTCCAGTCAAATCCAATTGATTCGCATTCAGACCGTATTTTTTTTTAATTTATGATTTTTACTTTGATTTTACTTCCTCGTCAAATCCAGGCAATGCGTGTACTCATTCGTGTTAGCTTCATCATCCTCGCGTTGTGTTGATGATGTCTCTAGGTGTCGGGATCACCTAAGGTGATCCCGACAAAAGTAACACCTTTTGATGTTTCAGCATAAAATAAATTGGGTGGATTGAAACAAAATGTTTTATTTTGGTACAAGATGAACAGTTCCAAGGGGGAGGGGGCAACCGGGACAGCTGCCCCCGCAGGAACCGTGGCTGGGGGGTTGCCCACTTTCATCAAATTTTTCACTTTGGGTTCGGCTTTTTTGGCTTATATTGTTTTCAGGAGGGGCTTTAGTCAATATTGCCACGGGCACCACCAACCCTAGGAACGCCTCTGAAGATGAACTCGACATCGAAACGTGAAGTCTGCCTGGACGATTGGTACTATTTTTAGTTATAATATATTTGTTTTTCTTTGGAAGATCCTATGCTTGTAATCAGCTCTATGATCATCATCATCATATTTTATTGAATTGGTTATAATCCATTGGAGATCTACTCCACGTTCAACAAAACCAAATGCAATAAACTGCAAACTTACTGAATGAGAGTAATTATATAATTTTAAACTAGGCACGTGCCACCTGTTGCACGTTGTTTCTGAAAGTCTCCCCCTCCTGTAGTTAGCATGTCCTGATAGATAAATATACCAAGAATTTCACGATGAATTTTCTTTCTTCGAAAGGACGAATTCGAATCCGTCTTCGAATTCGAAAATTCGAATTCGTCCTATCTTCGAAAGGACGAATTCGAAAATTCGAATAAATTTTTTATCTTCGAAAGGCTTATTGAGCTTTGAAGCAGACTTAGAAAAGAATAAATTAGCCTACATTACGTTGCAATAAGCATTTTGGTACATAATTCAATAATGGAAATTCCTTATTGGAATGATAGATTGGAAGCCAAAATTAGTGAAGATTAATTGCAATTGGCAATTCTAAACGTGAGGTTAACTTCAGTTTTCAGCAATTTGTTATAGACCAGATTTAGTTGGAATAAAACTCAAATCTTCAGATTTACAAAAGTGAAGTTTGCCCAGAATGTCCACATATTGAGATTGTAATTTGCCTCTCTTTTTGTTTCAGGGCAACTCGCCATCTGTTCCAGCTTTGGATAAATATGTAAGTCACAATTTTGTACTATTGACCTTAGTAAATTTTTGTCGGAAATAAAGAGCGAAGTTGTATCTTAAAATCAACATAAATGATTGTTTCGTAGATTAAGGAAGATATATATATATATATATATATATATATATATATATATATATATATATATATATATATATATATATATATATATATATATATATATATATATATATATATATATATATATATATATATATATATATATATATATATATATATATATATATATATATATATATATATATATAGATATATATATATATATATATATATATATATATATATATATATATATATATATATATATATATATATATATATATATATATATATATATATATATATATATATATATATTCTATTTCTCGAAAATAGCTCCATATTTTTTCGGAAAAAATTGGTATCTAGATATATTTTCGCATAAAAAAAAAATCTAGATAGGTCAAAAGTCTGAGAAGAATCGTAAAGAGCCTGAATTTTGGTTTTTGCAAATGATGTCATGTTCAATGTTAGTACATCCTATAAGCATTTCTTATGACATCGTATATGGCATCATATAAGTATTTTCTTACATGATGTCATGCATAGCATAAATAAGATTGTTGATATATATATATATATATATATATATATATATATATATATATATATATATATATATATATATTAGTTTTGGCAGTTTTTTTACAGTATGTTTTTTAGTTTTCGCTTACTAAGGGGAATGAGAGGAGTACACAGAAGAGGAATTTTAATCTCTAGTTAAGGATTTTCGACCGAGGTGATAATAATGCCACCATTACTATGGATTCTAGCCTTCTAGTTCCAGAAGGTGCCATAGGGAACTTTAAGATGTAGATATTAAGACGAACTTATAACAAGCACATGGAGAGGCAGTAGCTTTTAAGTGATCCACTAAATGTCTCTCTGCGATCCTGCGGTAACCTGCTAGTCTTAGCAGAAAAAGAATTAGGAATGAATAACGAGATGCTTGCTAACCATGCAAAAAACGGACTTTTTGTTTCCTTTTTTACGCTAAGGGCCTTAACACCTCCAGTTTGGGTTTCAGACCATGACAAATCGATAGGCTATTTTAGAATTTGTATTTCCGGATATAAGTTTTGTGGCACCAAGTGGGAGAAAACGCTACTTTGTTCTGACGCGAGCAAAGTATGAAAGTCATCATCTGCTGACAACATTCATATCATAGGCAGCGCAATAGCGTTGCCTAAGTAAAGAACGATGTTGGCACAATGTATTATTATTTTTTTGTTTTCTTTCTCCATACCAGGACACTTTGCATCGAAGGACTTGTCGTAGAAACTTTGAAAAGGGCTCATTCGATTGGAAATTGGAGTGGCTAGTGCCCTTTTTAATGGTCGAAAGTGATTGGAAGGCAACTAACACCCCTTCCACGCCCACCCTTTCCTGAAACAAATCCAATAAAAATTTTGAGATAGCCATTTTGTTCAGCGTAGTTGATTTCCAGATAGAAAATAAGTTTTTGAACAGGTGACTCCCCCACAACCCTCAGGGCAAGGGTTTTAAATTATGCCCTGGGGGCATATAAGGTTTTTGTAGAATGTGTTGTCGTAGAAACTTCAAAAAAGGCTCATTATATTAAAAATTCAAAGGGCTTGTGCCCTCCTTAATAGTCAAAAGATATTGGAGGGCTACTAGCCCCCCTCTCACGCCCACCTTTTCCCCAAACACATCCAATCAAAATTTTGATATAGCCATTTTATTCAACATAGTTTTAAGTTTTGAAAATTATGTCTTTGAGGATGACAACCCCCCATAACCCTCAAGGCAAGGGCTGTCAGTTATGCCTTGGGGGTACATAAGGTTTTTACAGAAAACGTTGTGGTAAAGACTTCAAATAGGCCTCGGTTAATTCGAATTTGAAATAGCTAGTGCTCTTTTTAATAGGTAGAAGCGACTGAAGAACATCTAACAATCTTTCCATATCCATCATCCCTCCAAAAGCATGCCGTCACAATTTTGAAATGGAAATTGTGTCCCACGCAGATTAAAGTTCAGGAAATTATACCTTTGAGCAGGACACTGAAATATATGAGATATGAGATATACATTTATTAAAAAAGAAAAACACTTCGCCTTTCGCCTGCCAAGAAAGGCAATAAGCTTGAAAGGGCAAGCGAGGTTATCACTCTCAGCTAATTAAAACAACATTCATACCTTGCTACTCAACACACAAGAAACTCATCACTCCCCTCACAGTCTTCAGGGCAAGGGTTATAAGTTATGCCCTCGGGGCATATAAGATTTTCATTGACATCTGTGTCGTAGAAACTTGAAAGAGGGCTCATTCGATTGGAAATTCAAAGGGCTAGTGCCCTTTTTAAGAGTCGAAAGTGATTTGAGGGCAACTAACCCCCCCTCTCACGCCCACCTTTTCCCCAAACACAATTAATCAAAGTTTTTAGATAGCCATTTTATTCAACGTAGTTGAAAGTCGTGGAAAGTAGGTCTTTAAGGATGACAACCCCCCCCCCATAGCCCTCAGGGCAAGGGTTGTAAGTTATGCCCTGCGGTCATATAAGGTTTTTATTGAAAGTGTTGTCGTAGAAACTTCAAAAGGGCTCATTCAATTGAAAATTGAAAGGGTTAGTGCCTTTTTTAATAGTTGAAAGTGATCGGAGAGCGACTAACGCCCCTAATCAGGTTTTAAGGCATATAAGGTTTTTTATTGAGTGTTGTCGTAGAAACTTCAAAAGGGCTCATTCAATTGAAAATTGAAAGGGTTAATGTCTTTTTTAATAGTTAAAAGTGATCGGAGAGCGACTAACGCCACTCCCACGCCCACCATTTTCCCAAACACATCCAATCAAAATTTTGAGATATTCATATTGTTCAACGTAGTTGAAAGTTCTGGAAATTAGGTCTTTCAGGATGACAAACTCCCCTGAGCCCCAGGACTAAGGGTGTCGTAAAACTTCAAAAGGGTCCCATTCAATTGGAAATTGAGAGGGTTAGTGCCCTTTTTAATAGTCGAAAGTGATTGGAGGGTGACTAACCCCTCTCTCCGCCCACCATTCTTCCAAAAACATCCAATCAAAATTTTCAGATAGCCATTTTGTTCAACGTAGTAGAAAGTTCTGGAAATTAGGTATTTGAGAATGACAACCCCCCCCCCAGCCCTAAGGCAAGGGTTATAAGCTATGGCCGATGCGCAAATAAGATTTATATTGAAAGTTTTGTCGTAGAAACTTCAAAAGAGCTCATTTTATTGGAAATTGAATGGGCAAGTGCCCTTTTTAATAGTCGAAAGTGATTGGAAGGTAACTAACACCCCTTCCACGCCCACCCTTTCCCGAAACACATCCAATCAAAATTTTGAGATAGCCATTTTGTTCAGCGTAGTTGATTTCCAGATAGAAAATATGTTTATGAGGAGGTCACTCCCCAACGACCCTCAGGGCAAGGGTTTAAGTTATGCCCCGGGGGGCATATAAGGATTTTATAGAATGCGTTGTCGTAGAGACTTCATAAAAGGCTCATTCGATTGGAAATTCAAAGGGAAGGGACCCTTTTTAATAGTCGAAAGGGATTGGAGGACAACTAACCCCCCTCTCACGCCCACCTTTTCCCCAAACATATCCAATTAAAATTTTTAGATAGCCATTTTATTCAACGTAGTTGAAAACTCTGGAAATTAGGTCTTTGAGATTGACAACCCCCACAGCCCTCAGGGCAAGGGTTGTAAGCTATGCCCTGGGGGCATATAAGGTTTTTATAGAACGTATTGTCGTAGAAACTTCAAAAGGGCTTATTTGATTGGAAATTCAAAGGGCTAGTGCCCTTTTTAATAGTCGAAAGTGATTGTAAGGCAACTAACACCCCTTCCACGCCTACCATTTCCCTAAACACATCCAATCAAAATTTTGAGATAGCCATTTTGTTCAGCGTTGTTGATTTCCACATAAAATTATGTTTTTGAGGAGGTCACTCCCCCACAATCCTCAGGGTAAAGGTTTTAATTTATGCCCCGGGGGGGCATATAAGGTTTTTATAGAACGCATTGTTGTAGAAACTACAAAAAGGACTCATTCGATTGGAAATTGAAATGGCTAGTACCCTTTTTAATAGTCGAAAGTTATTGGAAGGCAAATAACCCCCCTCTCACGCCCACCATTTCCCCAAACTCATCCAATCAAAATTTTAAAATAGCCATTTTGTTCCACGCTGTTTAAAGTTCAGGAAGTTATACCTTTGAGTAGGACACTCCCCCCACAGTCTTCAGGGCAATGGTTATAAATTATGCTCTGGGCGCATATAAAGTTTTCATTGACAGCTTTGTTGTAGAAACTAGAAAAGGGGCTCATTCGATTGGAAATTCAAAGGGCTATTGCCCTTTTTAATAGTCGAAAGTAATTTGAGGGCAACTAACCCCCCTCTCACGCCCCTCATTTCACCAAACACAAAACTCAAAATTTTTAGATAGCCCTTATATTCAACGTAGTTGAAAGTTTTGAAAATTAGGTTTTTAAGGATGACAAATCCCCCCCCCCCCCCTAGCCCGCAAGACAAGGGTGGTAAGCTATGCCCTGGGGACACATAAGTTCTTATAGAAAGTGTTGTCGTAGAAACTTCAAAAGGGCTCACTCAATTGGAAATTGAAAGGGCTCGTGCCTTTTTTAATAGTGGAAAGTGATCGGAGAGCGATTAACACCCCTAATAAGGTTTTAAGGCATATAGGGTTTTTATTGAAAGTGTTGTCGTAGAAACTTCAAAAGAGCTCATTCAATTGAAAATTGAAAGGGCTAGCCTTTTTTAATAGTTGAACGTGATAGGAGAGCGACTAACGCCCCTCTCACGCCCACCATTTTCCCAAACACATCCAATCAAAATTTTGAGATATTCTTTTGTTCAACGTAGTTGAAAGTTTTGGAAATTAGGTCTTTCAGGATGATAACCCCCTCAGAGCCCTCAGTGCATGGGTTGTAAGTTATGCCCTAGGTCATATAAGGTTTATGTAGAAAGTTTTTGTTGAAATTTCAAAAAGGGCTCATTAGATTGGAAATTGAAATTGCCGTTTTTAATAGTCGAAAGTGAGTGGAGAATAATTAATCCCCCTCTCACGCCCACCATTTCCCAAAAACATTCAATCAAAGTTTAGAGTCTCATGCCCACTATTTCCACAAAAACATTCAATCAAAATTTAGGGTCTCATTCAATTGGAAATTGAGAGGGCTAGTGCCCTTTTTAATAGTCGAAAGAGATTGGAGGGTGACTAACCCCTCTCTCAAGCCCACCATTCCTCCAAACACTTCCAATCAAAATTTTCAGATAGCCATTTTGTTCAACGTAGTAGGAAGTTTTTGAAATTAGGTCTTTGAGAATGACAACTCCCCCCCCCCAGCCCTCAGGCAAGGGTTATAAGTTATGGCCTGGGGGCATATAAGGTTTTTAATGAAAGTGTTGTCGTGGAAACTTCAAAAGTGATCGGAGAGCGACTAACGCCCCTAATAAGGTTTTAAGGCATATAAGGTTTTTATTGAAAGTGTTGTCGTAGAAACTTCAAAAGGGCTCATTCAATTGAAAATTGAAAGGGCTAGCCTTTTTTAATAGTTGAACGTGATCAGAGAGCGACTAACGCCCCTCTGACGCCCACCATTTTCCCAAATACATCAAATCAAAATTTTGAGATATTAATTTTGTTCAACGTAGTTGAAAGTTCTGGAAATTAGGTCTTTCAGGATAATAACCCCCTCAGAGCCCTCAGTGCAAGGGTTGTAAGTTATGCCCTGTGTCATATAAGGTTTATGTAGAAAGTTTTTGTTGAAATTTCAAAAAGGGCTCATTTTGATTGGTAATTGAAATTGCCCTTTTTAATAGTCGAAAGTGAGTGGAGAATAATTAATCCCCCTCTCACGCCCACCATTTCCCCAAAACATTCAATCAAAGTTTAGAGAAAACCATTTTGTTCAACGTAGTTGAAAGTTCTGGAAATTATGTATTTAAGGATGACAAACCCCCAGAGCCCTCAGGGCTAAGGGTGTCGTAAAACTTCAAAAGGGTCTCATTCAATTGGAAATTTTGAGGGCTAGTTCCCTTTTTAATAGTCGAAAGTGATTTGAGGGTGACTAACCCCTCTCACGCCCACCATTCCTCCAAACGCATCCAATCAAAATTTTCAGATAGCCATTTTGTTCAACGTTTTATGAAGTTCTGGAACGTAGGTCTTTGAGACTGACAACCCCCCCCCCCCCAGCCCTCAGGCAAGGGTTATAAGTTATGGCCTGGGGGCATATAAGGTTTTTATTGAAATTGTTGTCGTAGAAACTTCAAAAGGGCTCATTTGATTGGAAACTGAAAGGGCTAGTCCCATTATTAATAGTTGAAAGTGATCGGAGAGCCACTAACGCCCCTCTCACGCCCACTGTTTCCCCAAACACATCCAATAAAAATTTTGAGATAGCCAATTTGTTTAACGTAGTTGAAAGTTTTGAAAGTTAGGTCTTAGAGGATGACAACCACCCTAAGAGCCTTTAGGGTAAGGACTGTAATTTATGCCCTGGGGGCATATAAGTTGTTTATAGAAAGCGTTGTTGTTTCAAAAAGGGCTCTTTTGATTGGACATCAAAATGCCAAGTGCCCTTCTTAATAGTCGAAAGTGATCGTGAATGATTGACATTTTTATAGTAAAGATTGATGTGGGTATAATGTATTATTGTTTGTTTTTGTTGTTGTTTAGACCAGGGAACTTCTTATCGAAGGAGTAGAACTTCGAAAAAGGCTTATTCGATTGAAAATACAAAGGGCTGATGCCCTTTTTAATAGTCTAAAGTGATTGGAGGGCAACTAATCCCCCTCCCACGCCCACCTTCTCATTTGCCCATTATGTTTAAAAACTAAATGTTGCCTTAAGATTAAATCAAATACACTGTGTTAATGCTAATTCCCAATAAGGCATCTCTTCAGTATCCCAAGAACGACTGAGGTTATTAGGTTCAAACTTTCGGGGCTAATTCTGCTCTTGATATATAACCAAATCAAAATGGCGTAAGTGTATCCAAGCTATCAAAGAAAGTAAACAGATTTTTTTGCGAATGGTATCAAGTTTTCTATTTCAGGTCAAGTAGAGGAGGTATGAAACTAAATTAAACACTAGCCTACTATTAGTGTTCAGATTTTTAAAAGGGTGTATTTTGTTAAAAATTGCTGAAATTTTTTCTCCAGCATACAAATAGCAGGCCAAACTATAAAGTCGTAAAAAAAAACGAAAAGATATAATGTGTTATTTTCTTTTTCCCTGAAAAGACTATGTCAGTATAAAACGAACAGAAATTAATTAAAAAAAACTTGTTCCACACAATAAGTTTTTCAAAGAAAAGTAAAGAACTCCATTAGACAAAAAATAAGTAAAAAATAATATAATCTACCAAGCGTAAAACTACCATAAATCAGCATCGATAAATAAATGAAACCCAAAACGAACAGAAATTACAATAAATAACCGAGTCGAACTCATAACAAACAGAAATTAACATAATTTGGGCTCAAAACCCCTATGCCTTCCCAAGGCCAGAACATAATTTACACTTTACTGAAAAAAAAAATGTTTTTACTTTTATAACTTTAATAAATCAAATAATATTAACATTTTGATTACTAAATATCAGTATGTGTATATTAAACTGACAATCATTTGTATTTTATTCAGTAAAGTTCAAATGGTTTGCACTTTATTGAAGAAAATATGACTTTACTGTGGTTGTCAGGATGGGGAACTCAAAACTTCCTGTCAAGGGTTTTGTTTCGTGAAAAATCGATTTGTCCTATTAGAATTTGCACCTGTCGGTGTTTCCCCTCCCTCTTCTTTGGGCTAGCATTGATGTGTTGTGGCACGAAATAGTGAAAAATACCACTTTGCTTTGGTTTGTAAGATAAGGGGGAGGATCAAAGCGTCTTGTTTTAAAGTTTTAGGCCATAAAAATCAATTGGCTATAACAGAATTCCTGTTTTCTTTCATTTTGTCCCTTTTTGGACAAAAATTGAAGTTTGGTGGCACAAAATGCCAGGAAACGCCACTTTGCTTTAATTTGATCTCTGTTATTTGAAAAAGATCTAGATATGATAACTTTCTTTCAAATAAGCCCTCTCCTGAGATTCTTCGACCGATGATTGGATATGGTAACCCCAGAAGGGACGTAAGAAGTGAAAAAAAGATACGTATTAGTACTCAGTAGGAATGACCCTATTGATCGTGACAGGGCTCCATATATGGGCATAGAGTCCCTAGGGAGATGATTTTTCTCACTGAGAATGAAAAAACAGGATTTTTCTCACTTGAAAAAACAGGATTTTTCTCAGATTGATGGATGTTTCTTGGATGGTTATGGGTGTAGGTCAATTTATTTGATGTTTTTCATGGATGTCAACAGTAATTTATGTCTGCTTTATGGTTTTTGTCAGTGAGAATGAAAAAACAGGATTTTTCTCACTTTGATGGATGTTTCTTGGAGAATTGTTTCCGGGTGAAGTTTATTAATGTCTGTCAGATGGCGTCACGGTTGATTAATATCTTTGTAGTTTGCCCAGGAGAATTGTTTCCGGGTGAAGTTTATTAATGTCTGACATGATGTCAAGGTTGATTGATTTGTCACGAAAGGGGAATTATCTCCGGGCGAATGTTTTGATCTTAGAGATGAAGAGATTAACGCGGGAAAGGGTTTCCTAGTAATTTCAAATGTGACAGCGCAGGGATGTCAAAAAAAAAGGAACACGCAGAAATTACGTTTAGGGGTTATTTGGGCGAAACCGTTTTAGACATTTTAGGGAATTATTTCGGCGAAACAGTTAGAGACATTTTAAAAGATGATTTTAGAAGATGTTTTAGGAGAGGATTTGAGGATGAAACTCAGTGGTCTTTATAATACACAAGTTGTATTTGAACAGTATCGCGAGGTCCCCTATCCCAACCCCAAAGGGCTCCGATCCTCCTACCCCAACCCCCAAGGAAGCCCCCGGCCCCCCAAGGTTCCCCCGGCTCCCAAAGAACCACCCGGCTCCCAAGGGCCCCCCTAGGACCCCAAAAGGCCCCCTGGGCCCCGACAGAGCCCCTTCCCCATTTTTTAAAACTTTTTTGTGAACGTGGGATACAAAAGGGTCCCCATATTTCAAAAGGCTTTATTATATCTTTTCAGAACAAGTTCCTTTCTTAATGTCATTCCTAAACCCATTTTACAAGTTGAAGTACCCATCCTTTTCACCCACAACTTTACTTTACAGCTTTTTGAATGCCCCAACACCAAGCAGTACTTTTCAAAAGGCATTTCAGAACAAGTTCCTTTCTTAATGTTCCTCCTAAACCCATTTTACAAGTTGAAGTAGCCATCCTTTTCACCATAACTTTACTTTACGACTTTTTGCACCCCCCCCCCCCCCCCAACATCAAGCAATACTTTTCAAAGGCATTTCAGAAAAAGTTCTTTACGTAATGTCCTTCCTAAACCAATTTTACAAGTTGAAGTACTCATCTTTTTCACCACAATTTTACTTTACGACTTTTTGCATACCCCAACATCAAGCATTACTTTTCAAAAGGCTTTATTATATCTTTTCAGAGCAAGTTCTTTACGTAATGTCCTTCCTAAACCAATTTTTTACAAGTTGAAGTACTCATCCTTTCACCCACAACTTTACTATAAGGCCTTTCGAATACCCCAACACCAAGCAATACTTTTCAAAAGGCTTTATTATATCTTTTCAGAACATGTTCTTTATGTAATTTTCTTTCTAAACCCATTTTACAAGTTGAAGTACTTATCTTTTTTCCCACAACTTTACTTTACGACTTTTTTGCACGCCCAAACATCAAGCAATACTTTCCAATGGCTTTATTATATCTTTTCAGAACAAGTTTTTTTCTTAATGTCCTTCCTAAACCAATTTTACAAAATGAAGTACTTATCTTTTTCACCACAACTTTACTTAACGACTTTTTGCATACCCCAACATCAAGCAATACAAGTTGAAGTAGTTATCTTTTTCCCCACAGCTTTACTTTACGACTTTTTTGCACACCCAAGCATCAAGCAATACTTTCCAAAAGGCTTTATTATATCTTTTCAGAACAAGTTTTTTTTTCTTAATGTCCTTTCTAAACCAATTTTACAAGTTGAAGTACTCTTCTTTTTCACCACAACTTCACTTTACGATTTTTTTGCACACCCCATATTTTCCCGGAAGATAAAAAGTTCTAGTTCAATTTAAAATTTTCTCAACGAAGTGAAGAAAAGTTCAAGTTCTCTTCTGAATTTTACCAAAGAACACACTTTAATTCTATTTTCTCCAGAGAAAATAAAAATCTTCCACTTCAGTTTTAAGTTTCCCAAAGACATAAAGAAATTTAAAGTTTTATTCTAAATTTTTCCGTAGTAGATAGAAAAAGCTACACCATAGTTCTGAATATTTTCCCGGAAGATAAAAAGTTCTAGTTCAATTTTTAATTTTCTCAACGAAGTGAAGAAAAGCTTAAGTTCTATTCTGAATTTTCTCAATGAAAAAGAAATTAGTTATTGATTTTTTCTATTTTTCCAAATAATATAAAAATTTTCCGCTTCAGTTCAGATCTGTCTCGAAGAGATGAAAAATTTAAAATATTGTTCCAAATTTTTCACAGAAGATAAAAAAAGTTCAAGTTCTCTTCTGAATACCATACTTGTGAATATTTTCCCGGAAGATAAAAAGTTCTAGTTCAATTTAAAATTTTCTCAATGAAGTGAAGAAAAGTTCAGTTTCTCTTCTGAACTTTACCAAGTAACACAATTCGATTGTAATTTCTCCAGAGAAAAAAAATGTTCCACTTCGGTTTTAAGTTCCCCAAAGACATAAAGAAATTTAAAGTTCTATTCTAAATTTTTCCATAGTAAATAGAAAAAGCTATACCATATTTGTGAATACTCTCCCGGAAGATAAAAAGTTCTAGTTCAATTTTTAATTTTCTCAACGAAGTGAAGAAAATTTTAAGATCTACACTGAATTTTCTCAATGAAAAAGAAATTAGTTATTGATCATTTCTATTTTTCCAAATAATATAAAAATTTTCTACTTCAGTTCAGATCTGTCTCGAAGAGATGAAAAATTTAAAATATTGTTCCAAATTTTTCACATAAGTTCAAGATCTCTTCTGAATTTTACCAAAGAACACAATTCAATTCTAATTTCTCCAAAGAAAACAAAAATCTTCCACTTCAATTCTTTATTTCACAAAGACATAAAGAAATTTAAAGTTCAATTCTAAATTTTTCGGTGGAAGATAGAAAAAGTAATAGCATACTTGTGAATATTTTCACGAAAGATAAAAATTTCTAGTTCAATTTTTAAATTTTCTCAACGAAGTGAAGAAAAGTTCAAGTTCTCTTCTGAATTTTCTCTATGGAAAAGAAATAAGTTATTGATTAACTCTTTTTCTAGGAAAAAAAAAATTTCCGCTTCCGTTCTTTATTTCACAAAGACATAAAGAAATTTAAAGTTCTATTCTAAATTTTTAGATGGAAGATAGAAAAAGTAATACCATGGTTGTGAATATTTTTCGGGAAGATAAAAAGTTCTACTTCAATTTTAAATTTTTCACAGAAGATAAAAAGTTCAAGTTCTCTTCGGAATTTTACCAAAGAACACAATTCAATTCTAATTTTCCTGGGAAAAGGAAAATTTTCCACTTCAATTCAGATCTTTCTCAGAGATGAAAAATTAAAAATATTTTTCCAAATTTTTCATAGAAGATAGAAAAGTTCCACTTCATTTCTGAATTTTACCAAAGAACACAATTCAATTCTAATTTCTCCAGAGAAAATAAAAATCTTCCACTTCACTTTTAAGTTCACCAAAGACATAAAGAACTTTAAAGTTCTATTCTAAATTTATCCGTAGTAGATAGAAAAAGTTATACCATAGATGCGAATATTTTCCCCAACTATGAAGACAAAAAGTTCCACTTTAATTTTAAATTTTCTCAACGAAGTCAAGTAAAGTTCAAGTTCCCTTCTAATTTTTTCAAGAAAATAAAAAGGTTCTGGTTTTTCTCAAAGAACCAAATTTTTCACAGAAGATAGAAAAGTCCAAGCTCTCTTCTGAATTTTATCAAAGAACACAATCCAATTCAAATTTCTCCAGAGAAAATAAAAATCTTCCACTTCACTTCTTTATTTCGCAAAAACATAAAGTAATTTATAGTTCTATTCTAAATTTTTCGATGGAAGATAGAAAAAGTAATACCATAGTTGTGAGTATTTTCCCAAAGGATAAAAAGTTTACTTCAGTTTTAAATTTTCTCAAAGAAGTGAAGAAAAGTTCAAGTTCTATTCTGAATTTTCTCAATAAAAAAGAAATAAGTTATTGATCAATTCTATTTTTCCAAATAATATAAAAATTATCCACTTCCGTTCTGATTTTTCTCAGAGATGAAAAAATTTTAAATACTGTTCCAAATTTTTCACAGAAGATAAAAAAGTTCAAGTTCTCTTCTGAATTTTACCAAAGAACACAACTCAATTCTGATTTCCTCCAAATAAAATAAAAAAAACTCTGACTTTTCTAATAAACATTCTAAGCGTTGACATGCTAACGTATCCTAAATAATAGAAATATTACAAAGTAATGCACAAAATATTTTTATTGAAATAACAACACGTAGAATATTAACATAAGAGTATATTACATACATTATAATACACTATTAACATTTATGAGTCACTTTAAACATTTTGAATCTGTTCCATAAAATAAATTATTAGGTTCTCTCTTGATAATAGAGTTACTCACTTCTCTTAGTTCATAACCACTTGAATAATAATTATTCCATTTTGAATCATATACAATTTTTACTGGGATGTCACATACCGGTTAAATTCACATTTCATCTTTGCTATTATTTAATTCATTGACCATATGATCTTTGGTAGTAATAATGTTCACTTATGCTTTATTCTCCATTAATTTATCTTGACATTCATTAGTGATATTGGCGTCCAATACTCTTTTAATTTTGACTATGATTTCGTTGTCTATTACCATATTATTTTTACAGAGGTAACAGTTCTGGCACGTTGAAAAGATATGATATATGATGTTGGTGCAGCTGTATGCATGTCTTCTTTTTCCCTTTGCTTTCCTTCGAATGCTAACACCGGAAAGATGGCGATAAGATCTATCAACGGCTAACATATTACCAGAACCAATAGCTAGAAGTTGTCCTTCTTCCTCAACTATTATTTTTATTTTGGCCTTCTCTCTGAGCACTAGCTTCTCTGGAAATGATACTTTCTTATATCCAACATTTGCATGATGGAAATTCTTAAGTACTCCAAAGGAATTTAACTCCTAACTGTCATAACACCGTATGCATACCTCCTTAATAAGATATCCCCTACTACTTTTTTCATGGTTCAAATATAACTCTTTTTTAGCATTCGAGTCAATAAAGACTTTTTAATGTAAACTAGAATTAATCGAATAATTTCTTATCACTTCTCTTTAAATATGATGTCAGTGTTCATCCATCCAATAAATGAAAATTACTAATCTAATACATGCAATAAACTAGATAGTCTCATTAACCTACCATGGAGTACCACTGGGAAAGCCGCTTCTGATGTAAGAGCAAGCATAGAGTACGAGTAATATAGCCGCAAGTATATTTCTTGTCATTATAGATGGCAGCACACCCCGTATAGATACACAGTCATAGTGAGAGAGATGTGCAAAAAGTTGGGTTAATTTAGGTTCACTTAGAGTGACGCATCACTCTAAGTGAACCTAAATTAATCTAACTTTTTGCATAAAAAAATGATCAATAACTAATTTCTTTTTCATTGAGAAAATTCAGAATATAACTTGAACTTTTCTTCACTTTGTTGAGAAAATTAAAAATTGAACTAGAACTTTTTATCTTCCGGGAAAATATTCACAACTATGGTATAGCTTTTTCTATTTACTACGGAAAAATTTAGAATAGAACTTTAAATTTCTTTATGTCTTTGGGGAACTTAAAACTGAAGTGGAAAATTTTTATTTTCTCTGGAGAAATTAGAATTGAATTGTGTTCTTTGGTAAAAATTCAGAAGGGAAATTGAACTTTTCTTCACTTCGTTGAGAAAATTGTAAATTGAACTAGAACTTTTTATCTTCCAGGAAAATGTTCACAAGTATGGTATTACTTTTTTCTATGTTCCACTGAAAAATTTAGAATAGAACTTTAAATTTCTTTATGTCTTTGTGAAATAAAGAACTTAAGTGGAAGATTTTTATTTTCTCTGGAAAAATTAGAATTGAATTGTGTTCTTTGGTAAAATTCAGAAGTGAACTTGAACTTTTTTTATCTTCTGTGAAAAATTTGGAACAATAATTTAAATTTTTCATCTCTTCGAGACAGATCTGAACTGAAGTGAAAAATTTTTATATTATTTTGAAAAATAGAAAAGATCAATAACTAATTTCTTTTTCATTGAGAAAATTCAGAATAGAACTTAAACTTTTCTTCACTTCGTTGAGAAAATTAAAAATTGAGCTAGAACTTTTTATCTTTCGGGAAAATATTCAGAACTATGGTACAGCTTTTACTATCTAATACGGAAAAATTTAGAATAGAACTTTAAATTTCTTTATGTCTTTGGGGAACTTAAAACTGAAGTGGAAGATTTTTATTTTCTCTGGAGAAATTAGAATTGAAGTGTGTTCTTTGGTAAAATACAGAAGATAACTTGAACTTTTCTTCACTTCTTTGAGAAAATTTTAAATTGAACTAGAGCTTTTTATCTTCCGGGAAAATATTCACAAGTATGGTATTACTTTTTCTATCTTCCACCGAAAAATTTAAAATTGAACTTTAAATTTCTTTATGTCTTTGTGAAATAGAGAACTGAAGTGGGAGATTTTTGTTTTCTCTGGAGAAATTAGAATTGAATTGTGTTCTTAGGTAAAATTCAGAAGAGAACTTGAACTTTTTTATCTTCTGTGAAAAATTTGGAACAGTATTTTTAAATTTTTCATCTCTTCGAGACAGATCTGAACTAAAGTGGAAAATTTTTATATTATTTGGAAAAATAAAAATGAACAATTACTAATTTCTTTTTCATTGAGAAAATTCAGAATAAAACTTGAACTTTTCTTCACTTCGTTGAGAAAATTAAAAATTGAACTAGAACTTTTTATCTTCTGGGAAAATATTCAGATCTAGGTACAGCTTTTTCTATCTACTACGGAAAAATTTAGAATAGAACTTTAAATTTCTTTATGTCTTTGGAGAACTTAAAACTGAAGTGGAAGATTTTTATTTTCTTTGGAGAATTTAGAATTGAAGTGTGAAAAATTTGGAAGAGTATTTAAAATTTTCATCTCTTTGAGATAGATCTGAACTGAAGTGGAAAATTTTTATATTATCTGGAAAAATAGAAATGATCAATAACTAATTTCTTTTTCATTGAGAAAATTCAGAATAGAACTTGAACTTCACTTGACTTCGTCGAGAAAATTGAAAATTGAACTAGAACTTTTTGTCTTCCGGGAAAATATTCACAACTATTGTATAGCTTTTTCTATCTACTATAGATAAATTTAGAATAGAACTTTAATGTTCTTTGTTTTTGGTGAACTTAAAGCTGAAGTGGAAGATTTTTATTTCCTCTGGAGAAGTTAGAATTCAAGTGTGTTCTTTGGTAAAATTCAGAAGAGAACTTGAACTTTTTTATCTTCTGTGAAAAATTTGGAAGAGTATTTAAAATTTTTCATCTCTTTGAGATAGATCCGAACTGAAGTGGAAAATTTTTTTATTATTTGGAAAAATAGAAATGATCAATAACTAATTTATTTTTCATTGAGAAAATTCAGAATAGAACTTGGAACTTTTCTTCACTTCCTTGAGAAAATTGGAAATTGAACTAGAACTTTTTATCTTCCGGGAAAATATTCACAACTATGATATAGCTTTTTCTATCTACTAAGGAAAAATTTAGAATTTGTAAAATTGGTTTAAGAAGGATATTAAGAAAAGGACTTGTTCTGAAAAGATATAATAAAGCCTTTTGAAATGTATTGCTTGATCTTGGGATGTGCAAAAAAGTCGTAAAGTAAAGTTGTGGTGAAAAAGATAACTACTTCAACTTGTAAAATTGCTTTATGAAGGACATTAAGGAAAAAACTTTTTCTGAAAAAGCCCTTTGAAAAGTATTGCTTGATGTTGGGGTATTCGAAAAGCCTTATAGTAAAGTTGTGGGGGAAAAGATGAGTACTTCAACTTGTAAAATAGGTTTAGGATGGACATTACGTAAAGAATTTGTTCTGAAAAGATATAATAAAGCCTTTTGAAAAGTATTGCTTGATGTTGGGATGTGCAAAAAAGTCGTAAAGTGAAGTTGTGGTGAAAAAGAAAAGTACTTCAACTTGTAAAATTGGTTTAGGAAGGACATTAAGAAAAAAAATTTGTTCTGAAAAGATATAATAAAGCCTTTTGTAAAGTATTGCTGGATGTTTGGGTGTGCAAAAAAGTCGTAAAGTAAAGCTGTGGGAAAAAGATAACTACTTCAACTTGTATTGCTTGATGTTGAGGTATGCAAAAAGTCGCAAAGTAAAGTTGTGGTGAAAAAGATAAGTACTTCAACTTGTAAAATTGGTTTAGGAAGGACATTAAGAAAAAAACTTGTTGTGAAAAGATATAATAAAGCCATTGGAAAGTATTGCTTGATGTTTGGGCGTGCAAAAAAGTCGTAAAGTAAAGTTGTGGGGGAAAAGATAAGTACTTCAACTCGTAAAATGGGTTTAGGAAGAAAATTACGTAAAGAACTTGTTCTGAAAAGATGTAATAAAGCCTTTTGAAAAGTATTGCTTGATGTTGGGGTATTCGAAAAGCCTTATAGTAAAGTTGTGGGTGAAAAGATGAGTACTTCATCTTGTAAAATTGGTTTAGGAAGGACATAACGTAAAGAACTTGTTCTGAAAAGATATAATAAAGCATTTTGAAAAGTATTGCTTGTTGTTGGGGTATGCAAAAATTTGTAAAGTAAAGTTGTGGTGAAAAAGATAAGTACTTCAACTTGTAAAATTGGTTTAGGAAGGACATTAAGAAACGAACTTGTTCTGAAATGCCTTTGAAAGGTGTTGCTTGATGTTGGGGGGGGGGAGGGGGTGCAAAAAGTCGTAAAGTAAAGTTATGGGAAAAAGGATGGGTACTTCATTTTGTAAAATGGGTTTAAGAGGGACATTAAGAAAAGAACTTGTTCTGAAATGCCTTTTGAAAAGTACTGCTTGGTGTTGGGGCATTCAAAAAGCTGTAAAGTTGTGGGTGAAAAGGATGGGTACTTCAACTTGTAAAATGGGTTTAGGAATGACATTTAGAAAAGAACCTGTTCTGAAAAGATATAATAAAGCCTTTTGAAATTGGGGGGCCCTTCTGTGTCTCAGGTGCACAAAAAAAGTATTAAAAAATGGGGAGGGGCTCTTTGGGGACCTTTGGGGGTCCGGGGGCCGTTGGGGGCCGGGTGGTCCTTGGGGAGCCCGGGGTAACTTTGGGGCCGGGGGGCTTCCTTCGGGGTTGGGGTAGGGGGATCGGTGCCCTTTCGGGTTAGGGTAGGGGACCTCACGACACTGTTCAAATACAACTTGTGTATTATAACTACTACAGAGTTTCACCCTCAAATCCTCTTCTAAAACATCTTCTAAAATCATCTTTTAAAATGTCTCTAACTGTTTCGCCGAAATAATTCCCTAAAATGTCTAAAACGGTTTCGCCCAAACAAGCCATAAACGTAATTTCTGCATGTTCCTTTTTTTTGACATCCCTGCACGGTCACATTTGAAATTACTGGGAAACCCTTTCCCGCGTTAATCTCTTCGTCTCTAAGATCAAAACATTCGCCCGGAGATAATTCCCCTTTCGTGACAAATCAATCAACCTTGACATCATCTGTCAGACATTAATAAACTTCACCCGGAAACAATTATCCTGGACAAACTAGAAAGATATTAATCAACCGTGACACCATCTGACAGACATTACTAAACTTCGTCCGAAAACAATTCTCCAAGAAACATCCATCAAAGTGAGAAAAATCCTGTTTTTTCAATCTCACTGACAAAAACCATAAAAACAGACATAAATTACTGTTGACATCCATGAAAAACATCAAATAAATTGACCAACACCCATAACCATCCAAGAAACATCCATCAATCTGAGAAAAATCCTGTTTTTTCAAGTGAGAAAAATCCTGTTTTTTCATTCTCAGTGAGAAAAATCATCTCCCTAGGGACTCTATGCCCATATATGGAGCCCTGTCACGATCAATAGGGTCATTTCTACTGTACTCCTCATTCAAAAAAGCGGTTTTTTTGTTGCTCAAGGTGGGGTGCTTTTACTTAGGTTTTTCAAGCACGGTGATCCCACATGTACATTTTTTATTTCGATTTGATGTCATTTTTGAGAGGTTTCAGGCTCTTTTGAGACTCCCATAAATTTGTTTTTGCAATAAAATCTACTATTAAGACCGTAATAAGAGTTACTATTCGTAAATTAGCTACTCATAGTAGTTTTTTTCTCACCAGACAGTTTTTTTTAAACATATTTGAACTGTTGGTTACTATGGGTAGTGGTTCGCTCTTTACTAGTTTGCAGCTACCGCTGCTACCATGATCTCCTACAGTTGGCGGATTCTTTAAATACCTGACTTGAAAAGGAGAAATTCAATGCCTTTCAAGAAAGAAAAAATTTCCAGAAAAAGAAAGGCCGAAACGAAAAGTTGAGGGGCCAGAAAAAAAAATCAGTTTTCTCAGTCAAACAACTCGAGTAATGGTAATGAAACCCAATAAGCATATTCATACTTTCTTTAGTCTGATAGATTCTAAGGCTGCTAATATGCTTCTGAATGTTTTAAATGGTTCACGAAGAATATTTAATGATTAATTTCGAATTATATTTTAAAAGGAAATAATATCAAAAACTGGGCGAAAGACTTAAATTTCAAGATGTTTTGGTACCTCCAAAAAGTGTAATAAGAAATGTCTTATTTTATTCCTTGTTTGTTCATTGTCAAATTATTTTATTTGTGATTTCATGAATGTATTGGGCAGGGACATCAATTAGCCTATAGGGTGCTCCCTCACTATTCCAAGATTTTGCTCCCCGAAATTTAGCAAAGTACCTTTTTTAGTATTTTCATTAAAAAAAAATCCACCCCCTCTCTTGATTTTAAAAATTATATTTTTGCCTCCCTCTCTTCATTTTTATGAATCGACCCGGCTGGTACCGGATGATTCCTATTTTTTCCAATGTAAAGAATTTTGTTTCCACATTCATACTAATTTCGAAATACTTAGTAGTTAACGAACCTAAAACAGTACGTCTCATGAATTTACAATTGGCAGTTGAATTCTTGACTAATTACGTTAACTTTTGACTTCTTTCCGTGTATTTGGCCTTGAAAATAATCTTCCAAAAATATTGTATTCTATTGTCAGAAACATGCACGGTGAGTTCCAAGGCCGTACCCAAGGGAGGGGGGTTAGGGGGTTTGACCCTCCCCCCAAAATGTTTGTCTGACTCGTAAAAACTTAACAATAATGGATATCAACAAATTTTTTATGTTTTTTAGTTTTTTGTGTACCACCCCCCCTGAAAAAATCCTTCAGTAAAACACTCCCCGAAAGAAATCCTGGGTATGGCCCTTGTGAGTTCTTAACTAATCATTTTAAGCTTCTTATTAACTAGGGTTCTGGAATGAGAGAGATTTGGAAGATGGAACGTGCAACTCAAACTTTGATATAAAATGTGGCTTTTTTGGATGCAAGAAAATCAAATGGTTTATCAGTTCAAAATTCTTAGGTTTATAGAGCTCAAGTAAAGCAAAATGTAAAGATGTAAATAAAATCATACGAGAACGCAAAATCGTATCTGCGATTTTTATTCAAAAGGGATTATTTATTTTCGGGGAGGGTTTTACAAAAAAAAATTAAAAAAAACACATCAAAAATTTATTTCTATGCATTTTGTTATTGTTTTTTCGTGTCGGACATACATTTCGGGGGGGGGGGGGGGTCAAACCACATACCCCTCCCCCCCCCCTGGATACGGCCTTGCGAGAACGGTCCGTAAATAGAAGTTGAGACAGAAAAACAATAAGTTATGAGACAATTCTTTCGTTTTGAACCTTTATCTAGCTATGGTCAAACATCATATTTTGCCCTTTCACTTACAACTTTTCTTCCCATCATATGTCGCTTTCTGAAGCTTTCCTTATATTCTCTCTCACTCCCTCTCTCTCTCTCTCTCTCTCTCTCTCTGTCTCTCTCTGTCTCTCTGTCTCTCTCTTCTCTCTGATTCTCTCCTTCTGTCTATTTATCACATTGTCTAATCATTTGAATTTGTGAAACCACTTCCATCCAATGTAATTTTTGACGGTCGTGCCTTCTCTCGCTGTCTCTATCCGTGGTAACGAAGTGTAAATAAGGAGTGACCCGGCTCAATAGTAACCGAAACTCTAAAAACGGGATTTTGATACCAATAGATACATCAAAAGAATCAGATTTTAATACTGATTTCAAATATATAAGTTTAATCAAGTTTAGTCCTACCCATCAAAAGTAACGCGCCTGAGAAAATTTGGGTGATTTTCGAAAAAAAAGGGGAAAGACCTCTAAAACTATAGAACCTTAATGAAAATCATACCATCAGATTCAGAGTATCAGAGAACCCTACTGTAGAGATTTCAAGCTCCTATCAAACAGTTCGTGGTAACAAACTGTGAGTAAGGAGCGACCCAGCTCAATAGTAACCGAAACTCTAAAAAAAAAGGAATTTTGATACCAATAGATACTTCAAAAGAATCATATTTCAATGCTGATTTCAAATATATAACTTTCATCAAGTTTAGTCCTACCCATCAAAAGTTACGCGCCTGAGAAAATTTGGCTGATTTTCGAAAAAAGGGGGAAAGACCCCCTAAAAATTATAGAACCTTAATGTAAATCACACCATCAGATTCAGCGTATCAGAGAACCCTACTGTAAAGGTTTCAAGCTCCTATCTGCAAAAATGTGGAATTTTATATTTTTTGCCAGAAGAAAGATCACGTATGTGTGTTTATTTGTTTGTTTGTTTTTTTTTTTCCAGGGGTGATCGTATCGTCCCAGTGGTCCTAGAATCACATGGGAGGGCTCTTTGGAATAGGAATTAAAAGTTCTAGTGCCCTTTTTAAGTGACCAAAAAAATGGAGGGCAACTAGGCCCCCTCCCACGCTCATTTTTTTCCTAAAGTCACACGATCAAAATTTTGCGATAGCCATTTTGTTCAGCATGGTCGAAAATATTATAATTATGTCTTTTAGGATGACTTAATCCCCCGAAGTCCCCGGGTGGAGGGCTGAAAGTTGTGAACTTTACCCAATGTTAACATATAGTATTGGTTATTGGGAAGTATACAGACGTTTTCAGGGGGGATTTTTTTGGTAGTTGGGGGGGGGGGGGGTCAGGGCTTATATGGGAGGATCTTTTCATGAAGGAAGTTTTCATGGGGGAAGGGACACTGCTATGAAGGAGGCGCCGGATTTCTCATCATTATTAAAGAAAAAGATTAGAAATTAAATAAAAAAAAAGTTTATCAACTGAAAGTAATGAGCAACATCAACATCAAAACTTAAAACGAACAGAAAATATTACGTATATGATTGGGTTCACCCCTTAGTCAATACTTTGCTCTTTAAGCCAAAGATTTTTTAGTGCTTTCATAAGAGCTATTTATTCTAATTAACGGCTGTTGTGATTAAGGGGTCATTTTTAAAGAATTGGAACAAAATTCGAACTTTAGCTTAAAGAGCAAGGTATTGATTAGGGGGCGAACCCCTTAATATACGTATTAAAAATTTGTGAATATAGAAGTTCGATACGTAAGTTAATTCGTAAGTTACGAATATAAAAGTTCGTAAATAAAATTAAACAAGTTTCGAGAAAGCCATTTAACCAAATAAAAGTAAAATTAATATTCTAATTTTGTTTTAATTATTCATGTACGGGGAGCCAAAATCAAAACCTGCATTAATTCAAAAATGTTCAAAAATTAAATAAAAAAAAACAAGTTTCTTTAACTGAAAGTAAGGAACGACGTTAAAACTTAAAAAAGGTACTGGTACAGGTACTTAAAAAAGGTACTGGTGCATTATGGGGGCATCGCTGTATACTGTATCAAAGAATCTAGGGTACTTTCCCATTATATGGGCACTTCTAAAACGTCAATTTTGGTTAATGCTAATGAAATAGAATAAAATAGCATGAATATATACTAGTTTATAGAAACAAATGTGGGCTATATATTTGCACATTGCATGGGGGGGGGGGCAAAGTATTGCATATATTAAATACATAACATAACTTAACCTAGGTACCTGTCCCCCCCTAAACCCCAAAAAACAACACTTTAAATAACGTATACGCAATGAAAACCACGCTATGGATTGCATTACTCTGAACCCGTCTATTGAATTAGCCCGTCAAAAATGGGTTTTTCATGACTGGTTTCCTTGTAGGTGCCCATATAATGGAAAAGTGCCGAAACCAGTCACGAAACCCGTCAAACTGCTATTTTGTTAGCAGACAACGGGGGACTTGTTAGATAAATTGATGGCAAAGCGTGGTTTCTCAATATTTTAACGATTGCTTTTTGAGGTTTAGGAGGGAGAAAGGTACCTAGGTTAGGTTAAGTTTGGTTACGTATTTAATATATGCTATGCTTTACCCCCCCCCCCCCCTAATGTGCAATTATATAGCCCAAATTTGTTTCTAAACTATTATATATTCATCTTATTTTATTTTATTTCATTAGCATTAACCAAACTTGACTTCTTCGCGGTGCCCGCATAATGCACCAGTACCGCGATTCCTCCTCTCCAGTAGTTAATATCTAAAAAGAAGAGGCTAATTGTAATTCATACTTATAGTATTCTTTTTCGTTTTATTTATAGTACAACTAGGATTTAGTTCCCTTACTTAACTACCCAAATACCATCTTGAATAATTTTCGTGACAAGGAATAAATAGGCTGATGTAGATTTTCTCATCCTTCTTCATCAAAGGTCTAGAATATAGACTCCAGATGGCTTTGCAAAAGTAACTTTTAGGAATACTTAATTTTAGTTAAGTGAAATCTTTTCGAGTATCAATATCTAACCTTAAGTTTACGGTCACATTACGGCTTTAAAATTCGGCTTTGCTGGGAATGCCTAATCGAATCTTTAATTAATTGCACACATGACAGATGAAAACTATGGGCTATATTCATAGTAAACTTCGTTTTCTTTTTAGTTGAACACGCTGTGGGCACAAGTAACACATTTTCCGACGCGATTATCGCGCCGTTTTGCGTTTTTCCGCGCGGGAAAAAATAACTGAATTTCAGAGTGGGAACTTTTTCCGATCAGAGGGTCGTCTCTGACTAATTTGTCTCTCCTGATCCCAAAAATGTGCTTACTTTTTTCGTCCGGCTCCTGGTTACTGAGTTATCATCATTTTCTTCACTACACTCCATGCACTTCTGAGTAATTTCCGCTTTCTGACTTTGTATTTTTCATCTTAATCGCATAGAAACTGGTGAACATGTTACGGAGAATGTGAAGAATCAACTAAGTCTCAAATTCAAATTTGTCTCCGCAGTTGTTTTTCCGCGCGAAAAAAAACGCGAATTTTGAGAATGAGTGATGACTGAGTTTAAGACCTCTTATTTAACTAATTCGAGTCTCTCGATTCCAAAAATGTGGTTATTTTTGCAATCGGATTCTTGGTTCAGGATTTACCAGTTTCATAACCACGGTTTCTATGTCATACTCTAACAAGAACTCATACCCTCCCTATAACATTCCGAAGGAGATCATACATCTTTAACTGTAAGTAATTATTTACCGTTTCAGACCTCCTCAATAAGCTTTCAGTAAAAAAAAAAAATAAAAAAAAAAAAAAAAAATCATTTATTCGACTCAAACAGCTTGACTTAAGGAACTTAAGTCAACGGATGTAAGAAGCATACTATTATGATGATAAAATGTAGAATACTAAACTACTTCAGGTATTTCAAAATAGTTAATCACTCACATGGATCATAGGAATGAAATACCCGATTTCGACTGGTTTCATCATAAAGATTACTAAAAAAGAAAATGAAGTTCTCACGGACAGAATACCGGTTGAAATCGGCTTCTGACAATTAAAGCCACAAAATATGCACTACTGATTGTACTGATTATCACGACCTTTGCACGAACAGAGATCTGTGCATTTTCAGGGAAGCTTTTACAGATTTGCACCTGCTTTTGCACTTTGTTTTACAGCCACGTTTCAGCAGTTCTTTGTAAATTGTCGCTGCCTCAGGAAGATTAGTCCAGAAAGGCTCCCAGCTTCCGTCATGGTCCACCCAGCAGTATAAACCTGGATCCAATGGGGAAAGTTCCGGACAACACGATGATGCCCATATCTGAGCCTGCAAGTAAGCGTGTTTGGTATGCTGCTCAAGAGCAGCCGCTGTTGGAGGCAGTCTTTCCATTCCGGCTGTTTTTCGTGTGAAAAGCTTCTTCGGCAGACTGTTCACTTCAGACAAGCCGCTTGATTTTTCACAAAGAACGACAACGAATCGCTGGATGTCTGTAAAGTGACAATCTAGGAACGGCTCTTGATGTACTCAGAGTAACGAGAGTCAGAAGAATGGATTCCACAGCTTTCCAGGTCTTCCAAACAATGCTTTTCATGAAAAGCAAAATATGAAGTCGTATCGCATCCAGAGAAGGCATGCAAGAAGAGAAGGCTGCGAGACCTGTCAGGTCCTAGACGGTAAGTAATATCGTGAATGGGCAGTATTTTCGTCTGTGCTCCGTGCCCATAGATGACAAACAGGTTTTCAACTGCTGGAACAAAGCTGTTGCAATCACGACTACATCAGAATCCACAGTACTGATCGCTATGAAGCTATAATCACACAGGGCCTGATGGAAGGCATGGAACAGCACACGAGTATCACCTTCTTCGTGGTTGGTAAGTGTGAGGCCTTGGCGAAAAGCGATATCGCGCGTTGAAGTAACTGTGTCTCCAAGAGTGGCCACTACAAAGATGACCTGCAATTCCTGGGCTACCATAGTCGCCAAAAAATGGAAGAGTCGATATTTTCTCAGTTGATTTCAAAAAGTCACGCCAGTTCATCCGAGGAACGGGGGTTCGGTCTGTGATTTACACGGCATAAGACGAAGTTCCTCTGTGTTCACGCGCTCCGTTCTACTGGTTTTTGAAATTGCTTCCTTCAAAGCGAAAATATCATAAGAAATATTGTCTGTGTGCAAAGTTTCAAGAACTTTGTCTGTGCGCGACTCAGATACCTCATATAGCTTTTATGCTTAAGGCAGACATGACTATTAGTCACGTGGTAAAACTTTAAACAACTTCAAGAAATCACAGGAGCAGCAAAAAATATAGTCTTTTTAATATTGTAAATCATGATATGAAGATATTTATAAAAGAAAACAGCATTTATTAAAGGTAAATTGCACGTTACTCGTTCTCTTCTCATATGCTTTCTCTGTAAAAAGTACGTGCCACGTGGATTTTCTTCTTTTCTTTGTTAAACCTGCCAACGATGAAGTATATGGAGTCGTGTATTAAACCCGCAAATGGTCCGTTCATTCAGACCACAGTCGTTACTTGCACATTAAGGTGAACCAGAGTTTGTAATCCAGATGTATGAAAGACAGTCTACACCCGATGATGATGGAAGTGATGATAACTCAGTAACGGATGATTGTATATTAAAATTAAGCACATTTTGAGACTTAGCATACTCAATTTAGCACTGAAAGACACCCTAAGCGCATCTACTACCTCAGTGTACAGAAAAGAGTACGACCGGTGATGACGAAAATAACGATAACTTGGAAACTAGTGATCTGATTTCAAAACTGGGCGCATGTTCAGAATCAGCAGACTCGAATCCAAATCATTCAATTTCAGAAATACACTATTTTCCGCTCCGAAAAAACGCGATGAAACGCGGAAATCGCGCTCAGAAAATGTGGTTCTGACCCGTGTCAGATTCTCCGTATTACTACATATGTATGCCAATTTTCGTTCTTTTACCGTAAAATGCACAAACCTTATGGAAATTGGCGCTTATGTACCTAACTATAAAGCTTTACCAATGCCAGTTTCATCGAAAATCTGGTATTAGTGTTTCCGTATTAAAATCTGATACTTAGCTGTGTGATGTTTTATAACCATTACCACAAACTTTTTAGTAATTAGAAACTGCCCTCTGGAAAAAAATTTGTTTGAGAGTTATACAGGCCGGCACTTGTGTAGGAGTTGGTTTCGTGTCGTGGGAGGGTATTGTATTATCACAAGATAAAAATAGAGAAATTATACTGAATTTATTGGCTATTACGGAGGAAGCCCAAAAGCAAAAAATTTGAGTTGTTTTTACAGACAAAATTATGAAATCTGCAAAACTCCCTACCCGAAACTCTTAAATAACTGTATTAGCCTAGTTATTCCTAGTTATTGCTAATCAAGAATTTTGGCTGAATGATCGAACTTAAATTGAAATCCAACATTTTAAGTCTTTAGCAGGAAAACTACTTTATTTTTGATTGCTTTTTTAATATTCCTAATGCTAATCAAAAATAAAACTGTGTTAGTTGAGAACGAACAGAAATTAATTTAAAAAAAGTTTTCGAAAAGATTTTTTGTTTAAAAGAAACTAATGAGCGGCAAAGCGCAGGTCACGTTCTGGTTTTTAGATGGTTTAGGGGAAGGGTAGCCCAACTCTTGTCTGTGATATTTGCTCTTCTTTTTAAGTTCGGCTTAATTATTTAATTAAAGTTTGTTTGTTTTCGATTTCATATTTACGCATTGTTATTTTTGTTTTGTTTAAATTTGAATTATTATGTGATTCATTTCTGCTAGTCCTAGGTTTTAACATGGCTCTTTACTTTTCTTTGAACTGCTTCTTTTTAAGAAAACTGTTTTACAGTTAATTCCCTACGAAATGCAAGTTTGTTGCAATTGTGGTTTAAAGTTGCCAGAATATGTACAGAATATTTTGCACCTTAAATCTAAATTTTAGAAAAAACAGAAGTGGGATCAAAGGATTTCCTAACTTTCTTTAAACTCGACGCAGCACGACTGCAATTCTTAGGTGGATAGCTCAAAGCTAGAAAACAGAAATGACGTGTCTTGATTTTGAACCCTATTGCTAATTTCTGATACCGTGCGCTCGAATTTATATGTTCTGTGTATAGCTAATTTGGTATTTTTGTTTTGTTTCAGCAATTGAATGGTTCAATAGCAGATGGACTTAACTATGAGTACGAAGAGATTACGCTTGAGCGTGGATCATCTGGTCTCGGATTTTCTATTGCCGGCGGTACTGATAACCCGCATATTGAGGGTGATTTAAGCATATTTGTAACCAAAGTCATCCCGGGGGGTACTGCTGCTGCCGACGGCCGACTGCGAGTGAACGATGTCCTTACTAAGGTCAACGATGTCAATATAGTGAATGTAACTCATTCTTCCGCTGTTGAAGCACTGAAAAGAGCGGGAAATCGTGTCATTTTGGTAATAACCTTTCTAAGATTCCTTTGCTAATAGCACTTTATTATTCCATAACTTCAAAACCTTTAAATGAGCTGAGTGGAACCAAAAGCCACTTTTTTCCTTTTTGAAATATTGAATAGGGTAAAGGCACCAGCGATTCGACAGTTTAAAAAAAACACTTATTTCTACTCCGCAAGGCTTAATTTAAAGACTTATGGTTTCAAAAGTATGCAGGAAAAACTTCTAGGAATCTAACTGTTTTGATTAGAAGTTTGAAGTTTTATCACAAGGGTACAAAACTCCGATTTTCTTAAATTGGAGCGTTTTCACCTACAAATTCGACAGAACAAAAAAAAAAAATTGTCGGAACCCAATTCGACACGTGTCGGAATACTTGAAGAATGCTTATGGGTAGATCCTGGTGCATTCGACATGTCTATTCTTTTTACTTTATTTCTTCGTTTCTCTTCAATTTCATTTAATGTGTAAACGTATAAAACACTATTCAGATAGTGGAAACAAAAATTAAAAAAATTACCTCAAGTAAAGTGACAAAATTTGATAATCATATGGAGTGTAGTCGTGTGACCTAGGTTTTTATAATATAATAGTGTGATATAGGTGGCTCTATAAACGCTATCTGGAATGGCCCACATCCTCTCAGCTTTAATGGTCTATCAAAGACTTCTTTGTCGTTTACAGTGAAAATGTTGTCAACCTTTGGCCATTTTAAAGTCAATCTGCCGTTTTAACCCACTTTAAAAATTTTAGTTTTTACTTATTTTTCTGGAAAGGCCAGAATCCTTGAAATATGCCCATGTCCTACTCAAGATTATATGAGATTTGTGACACAGAGGAGTTTAACATGTTTCACTAGCATTTTGGGTGGGATAGGGTCTAAGAAAACGGGAGTGGATTTCAAGAATTTTAGTGGAATTTACTTTCATATGTAAATTCTTTGCTTTGTCAAAAACGTGTCTAGGATTTTAATGGGGTCATTTTTTTTATTTCCATGACATACTTCAAGGATCAGCAGGTTATCTACATATTAATACCTTTCAGGGAATTTTACCGATTTCATTTATCCATACTACATATAAGAGTGGTCCTAACAAGGTTCCTTGATGAATTCCACGCTAATTAGGGAAGAGTTCAGAGAGAATATTCTTGTATTTTACAAATTGGGATCTATTTGAAAGATACAAAATTTACTAAGAAAGGGTCTACTTCAAAGTTTTTCAGTAATAAATGAATTAGGATTTGTGTTCAAGCATGTCAAATGCTTAAAAATAGGAATATAGTATGAGGCGAAGTGGCAGTTCCCCAGATGAAGGAAAATATAGGATCTAGCATCAAATCAGTAAAACTACGATTAAAAAAACTCTTTTAATGTTTTTTTTTTCATGCGAAATATTATTAAAAATAATAATCATCAAAATTTCTCGTTGTTTGAGAGAGTACCCAAAATTCGACTGCTATGTTTTCGTCAGAGGACGCTTGAATTTCGACACCAATTGTTTCTCATCTGTTTTACATGTTCAGCGAAGTTTCGAGAGAGTCATCTATATTTCGACAGGGCCTACTGCTGTCTGAAAAATTTCGACAAGGTTACTGCAACATATTCTCAAGAGAAATGAATCTCATTATAGAAGCCAATATCTAAATGTGAGTTTGGCGGAATGGACATTTTTAGTCGGTCTGGTATTTCTCTACATCAGACAAGAATTTTCGACACTTGGAACATAGTTTCGTCTATATAATAAAAGCCAACATGGCCACATAATAAAAGCCACATGGCCACATTTTGGAGCAGATAGATGTATCTTGATGCATCGGACCTGATCCCAACTTTTTTTTTGCAAAAAAAATAACCAAGTAACGACAGTTTGAACACTACATAACTAAAAAATTGTCAGGAGCTCATTTTGTGTCGAGAACAGGAAACTAATTGAATTGAATATTCTTTTCTTACCTGGGTGTATCGGATATAGCATCCACGTTTCGTATTGTCAAAATATAACGACGGTTTCAAGAGACGGTGTTCCATGTCGTGACTAAGCAGAGTTATCCTGTTTTGAAGGAAAATTTCGACTGTGGTTCCAAAATTGCAGTGTCGAATCATCGGTGCCTTTACCCTAGTCTAATTTCAAAGCCCAGTAGTTTTTTTTTCTTAGCAAATTTGATAAGAATTTTCACGCGAGTCATCCAAAATCCTTACTTTGGATCCTTGCATACATTGTGACATCCCTTTAGAAGACAAATGTTGGATTTGGTCGTGTGCGAGAACTTGCAGCTTATTCTTGCGAGTGTGTTTCTGTTCAAGCTCAGAGCTGCTTATCCGGCCAGTACTGACTTCTTCTGATATAATATGTAGTCTCATCACCTTGCGCTTCCTATTACCAAGGGGTCCTTGTAGACCTAATAGTGATATTGCAAATAATCTTACGAATCGTAGAAATTGTAGGGATATGTATAAGGCCGAATATTAAAATAGAAGAAAAAATTACTACGTCATTCTTGCTCAACTTGGAATATATATGTGAGTGTATTACAAGGCTGAGTTATTAGCAAAAAGTAAATATTTAGGCATTCGAAATGAATTGGATAGGCTTAGCTGGGTATTGTGAAGGAGCATACTTGTACTGACTTACTTGTATCAGGACACAAGCTCTTCAGCTTTCCTTGGCACTATAATTTGACTGACGGTTGAGTGGCAAACCGCTGGATCAATCGTGAGAGGTGTAAAGATCTCCAGCCAATGTTTGTCCCCACTGCGACCATGACAACGAAACCAGCAATCGGCCCTAGGTCTGCTTTTGCTGTATTGCCCCAGGTCCTTGCTTCTCCACTGCACCTGTTATTCCCATGTGTGAGGGATTTACAGGTAACCAAACCGGGTTATGAGACATTTTTAATCAGTGCTGCAATGTCATACCTCTGGTGGCAACGCAATCTAATTTAGGTATTACTGACTCTATCTCGCAGTGAAATAACAAGGGTTCATCTTAAACAGAATGGTCAAATACGGTGATAGCATGGACTTCTTTGGCTTTGAGAGACCAAGTCTCACATCCGAAAAGAAGCATGGAGCTGGCAGATGTCATATAGATCTGGCTTTTCGTCTTCAACAATATATCTCTCTATCTCCATAGATGTTATATTTTCTTAATTAAGCAAGGACTGCAGATTTTGAAGATACCCTGCTTTGCACTTCCACACTGCAGCTAGTGGAGGTGTCAACGAGAGATATCAGGTACTTGAATTGATTGATGACATCTAAGTGGGTGTTATCGAGGAAAATACTGCTTTCCAATACACCTCTTAAGTTCTTTCGAACTTTAGTTTTTTCTTTGCTCATTTTCAGACTAACCGGCTCCGCATTGAAAGCAACGTTGCATAGCATTGCTTATGCTCGGTCTATACGGTTATCCACCAAGACGATGTCGTCTACATAGTCAAGGTCACTGATGGAGAAGGTAGAGCTCACTTCGCAGCCAGTGACAGAATGCGGGCACACATCGTTTTCCAATCGACAACGAATTTGAAAAGCATGAGGAACAGAACACAGCCCTGCTTTACCCCAAAGTTGATGTCGAAGAACGAGGATAATTCTCTGTCCACTTGTACGCAGGCACGGACATGGTGCCATTATGCCTGAATGAGACGTACTCAGGGACACCGTTTTTCTGCATCGCAACCCAAATGTCATCACTAGCAATCGAGTTGAATACCGTTATGAAAATCAATGAAAATGGCAACCGTAAACTGGTTAAGCCTCTGGTAGTGCTCTATAATCTTTCGGGGCGTGAGGGGTGGGTTAACGCAGTCCATTCCAGTTCCAAAGCGCGCTTGATTCCAGCGTATGGCGGTGTTCCTTGATTAAGCTGAAATGATTCAGGAGGACCATGGCGAGTATCTTGGCAACATAGTGGACTCTTTGAGCAGCTGAAACAGCTTTTTATAGTCTTATGAACCGACTGCTTTTTGAATCTCAAACGTCATAGTTTTCCGGTAATTCTGTTTTGTCTCACCTACCCTACTGATGGCACAGTCTATGAAGGTATTTGTATCCTGCTGAACGATGCAATGGTAACATATTTTTCTTATCTGCAAGGCAGATAGTCTCTTCCAACATCCACCTTCTTCGATTCCGATTTACTTTCCTCAAGTTTTCACTTGCTACCTCTTAGATCGCGTTGCGGAACTCCTGCCAATCTTTCTTAACCGTCGACGGGCTAGAGTTCTCGTCTTCCAGCGACTCACTTGGGTGCTGGTCTTTTATACTGAAAAGTTTTGGGAGCTTGAGACAGAAATGCTTCGTTGTGACTGGGTACTTGAGGCATGCAATATTGAATCTTCTTGGTGGGTTTTTTCATTGACGTACTGCTAGTTTAATCTTTATGAATATCTTGACTAAGGAATGGTCTGAACCGCTCTTGGAGCTGGTATCAGGTCCTCTATACGCTCTGCAGTTCTGGATTTAGCTTCTGCATCGAAAAGACACGAGTATGTAGTCTAGTTGACCTGGAGGTACTCTGTACCTCCAGGTTAATGTACGTAAGGACTTGTGTCTGAAAATGGTATTTGCTACCTCAAGGTTGTTCACTTGTACAAACTGAACTGTTCACCACCTGTATCTTACAGCGTATTCGTGCATCCCAACGCTCCTATCCCCATTTACCAGTCTCCGGCCAACGTGTTCGTTCAGGTCACCACTGATAACAAGGAGGCCATGGTTTGGTGTTTTTCTAACAGCTTCGTTAAGTTAAACCTAAAATTCATCTGTTCCTTGTTCAGAGCTGACTCTTGTAGGAGAATAGACTACCAACACTGTGATGTTGAACAGTTTGTCCTGAAATCTAGTCTTGTGAGGTGGATGTGAGTTATTCTTGTTTCTGGTACACAAAATATACCAATGTCTACGTGTTGTATTTCACCAGATATAGAAGTCAGGTCGTCAAAAATTTCATCAAACTGACGGTCCAGCACAACTGGTGGCTTGGCTCAAATCCAAGTCTCTCTCACTCTCTCTCTCTCTCTCTCCCTCTCTCTCTCTCTCTCTCTCTCTCTCTCTCTCTCTCTCTCTCTCTCTCTCTCTCTCTCTCTCTCTCTCTCTCTCTCTCTCTCGCTTTTCTTTTTTTGAAGGCTATATATTTCTTAAAGATTCTTACATTTCCTCAAGAGTTGCCTAAAATCTTCATGGTCTTTCTAATGACTTTGTAGACAAATTTGTGTATCATTAATTGGTACTGTTATCTTTTTTAGTGCCATTTGAACGTTGCCTAAATTTAGATTCTAGATTAATAGATGCAATAATGTGCTCGAATCAAGATCTCAGAAAAAAGTAATAATTGCAATTATTTTATACTTTAATTCGTGCTTAAATAAATAATCATTTTGAATTTAAATTGACAACATGCCCATGTGGACAATCACAAGAGATTATATTCCCGTAAATTGCCCTCCAGTGTTCAAATGTTTCGCGTATATTGAAATTAATTACTTTAAATTTAAATCATATCTTCTACCTTTAGGAAATCTAATTTAAACGTTGGTATGGCTAATTTAGCTTAAATTTGTATTAATTTTACTAAAAAGTAGTTTTATTCTGGTAATATTATTTCTTTCCTAATAAACTTTTTTATGCAGCAAATCCGTCGCCCGAAAAGCAATGGATATCTGAGTAAACCGCATACTCCATCCCCCCATCCTCCTCGTCAACTTGAGATTGAGCTATCTAAGGGTTCTAAAGGTCTTGGTTTCTCAATCGCTGGAGGAATTGGGAATCAACATATCCCTGGAGACAATGGTATTTATGTCACTAAAATTATGGAAGGGGGAGCTGCTCATCTGGACGGAAGGATGACCGTTGGGGATAAGCTGGTTGCTGTTCGGAATACAACGGTAGGACTTAACCTGTTTTTCTTCTTTTTTTCATGAAAGTGAACCTTATTAATAAATATATTTGGGCAAGAAGCCGACCATTTTGTATTAAATGCCTGAAAATATTTCCTATGCCTTTTCTATGTATAGATAGCATTTTCCCATTTTAGATTGTTCCAAAAAGAAATAACAAAAATGAAAATCAGTATATCACGTTTTAAACCGAAAGTGTATATATCAAATATGTTCCAGAAATGGGCTATTGTTCTCCAGAGTTTTCTAGTGGATTTGTGTCTTCTGTCTGCAATTGCAAAAGAGCATTGACTGCCTCAGACGAAGACCTTCGAAAGCAACTGAAGAAGGAGACAGCAATCCTACCGGACATTTAACTGCAGCAGCAAAGGAGCAAATGGGGAAACTATTGACTGCCAAAAGTTGTCTTCGTAGAAATGGTCCGTGGTAGGTGGGGTCCTGGAAGACTTCGGAAGAGATGTTGTAGTAACTTCGGAAGTAACCTCTTATGCCTTTTAAAACAAACTGGAAACAGGGAGATCATATATGAAGGTTATCCACGAATTTACTAAGGAGATAGCCCCAACATAACGCAAAGCAACGTCCAAGACGTAATCGTCCACGTTATAGTAGGTGGGTGGTATTCGCCAGGATTGTGACAAATACACTTCAGTAGCTCTTGTCCAGAAGCTAGTTGACATAATTGTATGTACTCGTATAAAAATAAAGCCGTATTAATCACCTACACTGTCTTTTTTGCCTACGCTCAATTTAAACCCATGAAAAGAAGATTTTCTGTTGAAATTTTTTTTTTTTTTTTTTTTTTTTTTTTTTTTTTTTTTTTTTTTTTGTAAAATTATGAAAATGTGAGATATAACCCTTGCTATAGGCCCAAATGATTTTGATTCAATGTATTTTTGCTTAAATTGCGAAGTAATCAATTCAGGAGGGGCAGATCCTAGAGAGTATAGCTTGCTATGTCATTAAGTCTTAACCTACGAAAGGTCCCTTCTACATTTAAACCTCTCTCTCGCCATTCTCGACTACTTTCTTTATTTGGTTGCGTATCAGATGTTACCAAAAAAAAAAAAAAAAAAAAAAAACAGTGTGCCTCTGGTACACTGGGTTCATCTTGAACTTCTGGTCTAATATGATGAAGATAAGCCCTGAGATTCATCAATTTTTCTATGATGATTGAAACACAAGGAGCTATCTAAAACCCCCAAAGAAATGTTATAAAATAATGATCTTTAGTAAGTTGGGGTCAGTATTTTAGGTTCGCCGTATTAATTCTTGGTGATTGAGATAATATAACTCAATATCGGAAAAGGGGAATAATTTTAGCTGCGTTTGGTGATCATAAAATAGTGTGATTTCTAGTTTAAGTTAATTTAGTAAGGTGTAAGATAAACATTTGCATTTGAACTTTAATTTCAGGGATGGAAATAATTTCTAATCTTGAACAAACAAACACTTTATATGACGTGAGTTTTAAAAATTAACTATAATCGTAGTAGTGTTCCTGTTGTAATAGGAGTATTTTGTTGTTGGACGAATATTTTGGTAGAGTATTATCAAAATATCACCAGTTTTTGACAGAATTGACGTTGAAAGTTTCTTACAAAACGGTTTTTCAGTTCTTTTTAAAAAGCTATCATTTTATTTTGTTTTTTGTTGTTTTTTATGTCCTTATTTTGAAAAACCTTTTCAAAGGAGTGCTTACGTGTTAAGGATACAAGTACCCTGTTGCAACATCCTGTGTATCCAATATTTTGGAAACCAACAAACCTAAAAGTTGTTTTAAAACGTTGTCAAAAGAAGTTTTTTCTGTTTTTCGTCTGATTGTCAAAATATAAGATCTCTTCAAAATTTAATTTCCCTCGATTTTATAATGATATAATACATTTAAAATTCCCATTCTAATTTAGCATCAGCTTTAGTATCAGTTACCAATGATGCCTCGAGTTATGATGGAAGCCTTATCTGAAGGAAATTTGCATGTCGAAATTCTCGAAATACATTTTCAATGGTAGCAGAACGGCCAATGAAAGATTGAAGTGTAACATTCAACTTTAAATGAATACACTAAGCCACAAATTAAACAAATTTTCATCTTGTGCAATAATACGCGACATTAACATTTCCAATGTTGCTAATTCTGAAAGAGTGAACAAATTATTTTCTGTCGCATAGTTTCCGTGAAAAATTGCTTGGTATTTTTTTGCAGCTTTTTATAAAACGAGACAACTAAAAAAAATGCCTAAACGCCATTAAAATTTAAACTATACATAAGCTGTATCTGTTAAAGTATCAGAAAGGTGGACTTATATTTTCACGATATGCTACACCAGAATTGATGCAGGACTAGAGCTTATACTACTAAATTCCTACTGTGGGTAGAATAATATTGAGAAACCCGAAATGATTTGCATGGAGTTTGTTGTATTCCAATGTCTTTGGATGTAACATATGCAAATACAAATTAAACACAATTCAGTGACGATGAAATTCTGAGGGAGAGAATTTTTGGGGAGCGGGTATTTTACGTGGGAGGAAATTTCCATGGAGGAATTTTCTCAGGGATGGGAGAGAATTTTTCTAGGAGGGTGAGCCGAATTTCACGGCATTATTTAAAAAACGGATTGAAATTAAACAATTTTTTTTCTCCTGAAAGTAAGGAGCAACATTAAACCTTAACACGAACAAAAACCAATCCATATACGAGGGGTGTATTCCCCACCTAAATAGCTCTTTATGCTGAAGTTTAACGTCTTGACCCCATTCTTTAAGAAAGACTACTGAAACACAATTTAATTAGAATAAGAAGCCTTTCTAAAAAGATTATGGATATTGTGGAGATGCATGGATTTTGTTGTATTATAATGTATTTGGATGTAACATTTGCCAAATGCAAATTAAGTATTGACTAGTGTAATTAAATTGCCAATCACATTTTTCTTCATTGCTATGAATGTTTTCTTCTTTTTCTTCATTTGTATCGTGTAAAGTTTGTTGCGGGATAGCTAAAAAAGGCTTCAAATATATTATGTAGTTATATATCGTTGTGTTATTTCATTATGTCATCTAATTTGTTTAAGAGCCGCATGCTCTAATAGCGTCTTTGCTTTTTTCTGGGATTTCTTTTAAACCTCTTTGATTCCCTTTTTGAGTTTCGATCTGCGTTTAGTCCTGAGTTCAAGGGATGGGGAAATATATGTAATATATTGTAGATTATGTCCTAAGATTCAGAGCTGAGTCAGAGCCAGAGTCGGAGCTGCTGATTCTAAATACCTAAGCAATAGCATAAATGTCCTGCTAATTGTTTATGTTTCAATTCTAAAACTGCCATAGATGAGATAGTTAGAAAATTAATAACAAAGGGCGTTCAAAAACCTTTATAATGAAGAGGGTCGTCATTTTAGACCCATATATTTCTTGTATGTAAATATGTTATGCTTAAGTTACACACATATAATTAAAAGTTGTACCTGGTTTTTGGGAATATCTTAAAGCCTTTGCATATGCGTGACTGTTCTTGAAGAGTGTTGCTCGGCATTGGATTTGAAACTTGTCTAAGTTTAATTTCCAAGCTAAATTGTATTGGTGCGTTTTGTATCTTATGTCCAGCATTTTTTATTATTATTTTCTTACTGATTTGATGTTGATAAATAAATAACTCCCTGTCTCTCTTTCCAATGCTTGATCCTACTAAATGCAAAACCTAATTGCGCAGAAGTATTTTCTTGTTTGTGGTTCAGTTCCTGCAATGAAAGGTAGTCTTTTCTTTATGTAGGATATATGCTTATTTAAATCCATTTGTCAGTGTTTTGGTTGACAGTACTTTAGATTTATCATAATTACAAAAAAAAAACGTTGACACGATCATTTTTTTCTGTAAAATTGTGGTTTCACGTAACCAACTGCCGTGTTAGTTTCAGAATGTTTTTTCATGTTAGTACTGGTGTTTGAGAATTGAAGCTTGTGAAAAAATTCAAAAGAAAAAAAAACTTCTTAAAAAGCATCAATTAAATTAGTTTTCATGAAGTCAAAATTGAAATAAGGTTCGAATTATGTTTGGGCTGAAAATGAGCTGCTCATAGCACTTATTTGACTCTTAAAACTTGTTACTTGCTCTTATAGTACTTGCTTAAAAATAAAGATTGTTAGCTTAGAAAAATTGCAACACACATTTTGGCTCTTGAAATAGAGCATATTTTTTGATAACCCCAAGCTCTAAGTTAACTTACACACTTTGCATACTGAAACGCAAACAGTAAAAATAACGTCTTGAATTTTTCCCCTTGGAATCCTCAAATGTGGATTTTAGAATATTTGGAATTCTTAATTTTCTCCTCCATTTTTTGTTATGGAGGTAAGTTATTTGGGCTCTAAATTACCGGTTGAATAGCAGTTTATCTTTTGAAAATATATGTTATGCATTGTTTCCATTTGGTGCAAGGAATAAAAAACTTAACAAAAATATAGGCCTACTGTGTTATACTAAATATATGTTCGCAGGTAAAAAAAAGTTTGGAAGAACAGGAGATAAGTCTGCGAACCAAGATTTGGATATTGGAAGGTGCAATGATGTCAGCCGCCCTGCAAAAAGTGGGGTAGCAAAATAGCAATGCTACTTGGCAGTCTTTATGGTCTAGTAAAATTTGTTGGCAAATTTTGTCTGAAAATACCAGTGCTTCCACTATCCCCGAATTTTTGTGGCTTTCCCCCAACTTGTATCTTCTCGAAAAAAATTGGTTCTCTAAAAATCCCCTTTCGTTCAGGGTTGCGACCGCTAGTGATTTATCGCTAGTGACAATCCATCCCTAGTAACTATCACTTTCACTTAACTTGAAATAATTTTTTCACTACTTTCTAAAGTTTTTGTCGCAATTATAGCTACACATCAACAGACATAGTTCATTGGATTACTTATCCTTCTTCCTATGCTAGTAAAAGCATAATGTTTATAAGACTGTACCATTTCATCAAAGATTCTCTTGTGACTCGTGGTAAAGAATTTCATTTGAACACGTTTACGTTCGGTGTAATTCTGAGCATAGATGCAAAGAAGTTAATTTTAGACAGCTAGACCGTGAGTTTAAATTATGTTTTCTTTTGCTATTCTCTTTAATTTTCAAAGGTCTGAAAATATAAGAGAGTTATATTGAAAGATTATTCTAAAATGAAAAAGGGAAAGTATGGTGCAGAGGGGGGAGGGAGGAGATTTCGTGATAAAGTTTTGAGATATTTTCGTCATCGAGCTATAAATTAGATGAACATACTACTCGAGACCTTTTTTTATTCTCTTTAAAAATATAACCCTCGTTTTACTCAGAAATTAAATGGACCCTTTAAGATGATACCTTTTTCTCTTATTTTCTGCAATTTAGTTTGAGTCTTATTTTCTTTTACTCTAGGTTTTGGGCCTAACATATTAATCTTAAATACATACCAATTGAACGCGTGGTAGATTAAAGCGTGCTTATGTATTATACCGCCAACACTCATGTTGACGCTGTGTAAAACTCGAGAATAAATCGGTTTTATCTGTTTGTATTAAGAAACAGTTAGCTTATGCTCAGTGGAAAACAAGTGGCGGGTGACATAATGCATTGGAATTATATAATTTGGGCTATATATTTGCACATTAGGGGATGGGGGTTAGGTTAGTTTAGGTCGGGTTACCAACCCCCCACCTAATGTGCAAATATATAGCCCAAGTACTTATCTCGATAACTTCAGTTTGTCTCGAAACAATCAGATAAATGCAATAATTTTGAAAATTGGGATGTTTTTTTTTCAGATTTGCCGTTCTTCCGATGATTTTTTGTCTCCTATAAAATTTAAAGTAGTGGACTTGTCGTTTGGCATAATGCCAAGTTTTGACATTAAATTTTATGTCGAATTTTGACATTAAATTTGTTAAGCTTTGATAAATTTTGACATTATTAACCTGTTTTAATTCTTAGGCTGGCGAGATATCTTTCGAAAATGTCACACATGAAGAAGCCGTTGCTGCTTTAAAAGCCACTACTGATAGAGTGATTTTAGCGATTCAAAAGCCAGAAGGTGGATCTCCCTACGGAATTATCATTGGAAATGACGCACCTCTATTACCCACCGTAGATAGTATGGTGATGCCTCCCTCTCCACCACGTAAGATTTTTCATTATTGCGAAAATAGTTAATTGAAATATTCAGTGATCTCTCATAGCAATTAGATCGTTCTGTGTACATGAGTTTTAACATGATTGGGTGATGTAAGAAAAAAAATCAATAATAGAAAATTAACTCCTTGAATGTTGCGGGAATTGAAAGAATCTGACTTCTGGAGAAGGGATGCTTGACAAGAAAAACTGATTATGCCCATATGGACGTACTTGTATGGGCATACATGTATGGGCATAGCATGTATGCCCATATGCCCATAGACTTGCTCTGAAACGCTTTTTCAGGGTCTTTCAATTTAATTTTCCATAGTTTAAGATCATTTTCAAGGTAAAAAAAAAATCCTCGGAAAAAACTGAAACTAAAAAAAACAATCTATTTGGTAAGAAAAAAGGATTACGTAGTTTTTGCAACTCCTCCTAAAAATCCCAGCCATGTCCTCTTGTTTTTCTTCATTAATAGCATCAATAATAGTAAAAAATAAAAAGAATATTTATAGTCCTAATAGCAAATAAATGATGCACATTTTGGGTATTAGCCTAGACATAATATGTGTTCTTTCATAAAAGTGACACAATTTAACAAAAAAGTAACATAATACGCCAATGGAAGAAAATTGAAGCCCATGTTCTACAAGATCAGACGTAAGAGTAGCTGATAAAGGATAACCAAACTATGCAGTTTTGCGAGTGGTGTCGAATCACAAAACGTTAGGAGGGGAGGGGCAAATATTTTTTCACTAGGGGAGACATATTTATCATTTTTTTTCCATTTTCTCAACAAAAATGCCTTAAAACAGGCACGTTCGATGAAAATAACCTCCAAAAAGGTATTTTTCAAAACTTAGGTGGGTCAGTCTTCCTTCTTCTCCCCTCCCTCTTAATTGACTTCGCTGGATTTGCATGTTGTGACGCGAGAACTTCATTTGATCTACCGCAAAAGATTGTAAATTTCTGTCTTTTTATTGAATCCTTCTTTTAACAAAAGTACAAAAAAGACACCACAACATGGGCAAAATATTTGAATAGTCTTGAGAATTTGTAGAAATTTTCTAGTCTTTGCGCGCATCTTTCTAAAACAGGACGCTATGAAAAATCACTCTTGGAAGTGGGCCAAGTATTGCAAACCGTGGAATAATTTATTAAAATTTTGATTACACCTAGAAATTCAGTTTTTTTGCCATGAAAAAAATTTTTCTTCTTTTCAAAACAAAAGCTGTGTAATACCAATAGTTTAAAACATAGTTAATTGTAAAAAATAAAATAGCATTCGAGGTCAAGGGAAAAGTTCTATCCATTGGTTTGTTTGTGTCCTATTTCCGATATCCTTCTTGTCTTTTATGTAGCATGGAATGGTGGTGGGTTTTCGTAATTTATGTGTTAAATAAACGAATTTTATTATCGGGTAAATCTTGTTGCAGATGTTTTTTGGAAATGATACAACTCAGAGACAACTTTTACTGGGAGGCGGAAAAACCACAGTTTGATTATTCTAATATTTTTGTTATCAGCACAGGTGCTACTTGTGTAATGGTCAGTTCCTACCAATCTGCTTCAAAGGACTAGTAGACTTGGTTACATTAACTATTTTGAACATTAAAGCCCCTCCTGGTCTGACCCCCAGTTGTGAGTGGGATGGTATATTTTTTGAGGGGAGGGCTGAAACACGAAAAGAGCGCATTTCAAATCCTAAATTTGGGCAGCTAAATTTATCGCATTTTGTTCAAGATTGAGCTATGTTTCTCCAAGGATCTTGACACTTTGTCATAAGGAACATAGCAAAAGCTGTTAGAGAACATGGCATTAGGCGGAGAGGTAAAACTACTTTAGACTTAAACTATGCAGTGGATTTGGCGTGTCATGGATAAAAGTGTTGAAGTGTTGGAATTTTGAAGGTTTAAGAGTCTAGGGGACAAATTAGGATTGAATTTTAATGTTAAGATTGTTAAATCACTGATATTAGGGATAAATGGGATAGAGATCTTATGTTAGACACCAAGAAAATAGACGAGTCGATAACTTCACTTACCTAGGCAGCATCTAAAGTAATAAAAAGATTCAATGGAGACAAAATAACAAACAAAAAAAGAGCATGTTGCGTTTTTTCATTCTTCTTCTTCTTCTCTTGTTGTTGAAAAAAAAAAGGTTGGAAGAATAGGAAGATAAATCTTAAAACTAAGATTGTGATACTACAAGCTACTGTAATGGTTGTTTTTAAAAATAGTGTTCAAATGGGGCATTAGAAAATTGCTAGTTATTTCCTAAGGATTTGTCCAAGGATAGTTTTTAGAACGTGGTTAAGAATGTAATATATCAAGAAATATATATAAGAATCGTAATATATCAAAAAAAGGTATAAAGAAATGAGTGAAAGTTTGTGGGATAAGTCGGATAGAATGGAATTCATGGAGAAGGAATGTGCTCTGACCTTAGTTGACTTGGTGATGTGGTGAGTTGATCGTAGCGCAATATTCTGAAAATTTAAAGTACGATACATAAGTGCTCAGGTAGCTTTATTAAAATTCACATGAGAGCAAAAATAGAGTTTTGAAAGACTATCCGGGAGCTTTTTTTTAAAGGATTTGAGCAAGAAAAAGGTGTAAAAATTATATTTTGCAGTCGAAAAATGCAACTATTTTTATGAAGCAAGTGAATCTTAATGAATTGTACGTAAGGAGCGTATGGTGGAAATGCTAACCAGAACTTTTTAAAAGATATAGTTTTGATAACAATATAAACATCAAACGAATTTGCTTTTTATGATGATTCAAAATATATGTAATCCATTAATGGTGAAACCCACCATCAAAATAAAGAACCTTTGATTTTTGTAAGAGGAAAACATCCTTAAAAAGAGGAATGATCTCAATGAAAATTCTGCTTTTTTTTTTTTTTTTTTTTTTTTTTTTTTTTTGTTTTTTTTTTTTTTTTTTTTGTTGTAGTTTTAGGGTCATGAAATTATTCTGTAGTGTCCCTTCATTCCCAGGAATATTTTTGGTTAAGTCTGTAATATGGGTGCTGTAGATTATCAACTCCTTTCTTTAGGCAGAAATATTTTTCTTCCGTTTAACGTAATAGATCACATTTAAATGACTACCTGTGCAAAAGAGAAAGAGGGGGGGGGGGTATTATGAGCACCGCCAGTAATTTTTCCAGTGGGGGGGGGGGTAGCTTTGTTTTACCAAGACTTAAACGGTAATATCTTTAAATTTCCAATTTATTTGCACTTTTAGGGTCTTCTTGTTTCCCGGGGGTGGAGGGCATTGTCCTGCTGGCTCTCTTGCCTGCGTCAATGGGGAAATCTCTATAAAAATGTTTCTTCTATTTCTTTAAAATCTCTTCTTTTGTTAGAAGAAGTCACTGCGAGAACCATAGAAACGATATCCCTGTAATTCATTTTTGATATTTCAGGCTACCTCCTGAGAAATATTTAAAGGGGTGTACTTTTTCATGAATGATTATCATTCTTGAAGTATTTTTGTACAAATATTAATTTTGAATGCCAAAAAAAACTGTAGTTGAAAGAGGAAGTGGTATTTAAGGCAGTCTTGGATCAAACAGTTCGTAGTACTAAAATGTAAGTATGGAGTGACTTTTGTCATTAGAAATCGAAACATTAAAGAAAGAAGTTCTAATCTAAATATATGGAATGACGAAGTTTATGCTGATTCCAAATTTATTAATTTTAAAGTTGCTCATCAGGCCATTAGCGAGTGAAAATTTGCATAATTTTATGAATCGGTGTTAAACTCTCAGAAAAAAAGGTGCAATCTTGATGAAATCTATACATCGAAATTCAGCATGTATAAGAACCCGAAAGCCACTATCTTAAAAATGCAAAATTTTCCATTGGTCATGTGTCGGAGTCACGCATCTGTGTTTGTTTTTCCCCATGGGTCGTCGTATCGAATCAGCTGTCTTAGATATTGGATCGTGCCGCACTCTATAATTTTAGCCCGGAAAATACCAATTTTGGCCTGAACAGGGTCAAAATTTTATCGAGCAACAACTCTGAGAACTATTGAATTGTTGCTTGTATAACCTCTCTGTTTCAGGGGCAACTCTGCCACGTGGTGTTCCATTGATCCCAAAATATTCATTTAGTCCGTGAAAAACGAACCGTTAGTTTGGACTATTCAGCCAGTGTTGGTTATTCAATTCTCTTATGGGGAGGGGGGTGCCTAAGCTTCGAAATTGTCTATTAGCACCTTCTTTTCTTACCTTCTATGAAAAATGCTTGAGATGAATTGAATGAATATCTGACTGATTACGGATTTAACGTCTTAAATTCTTTTATTAGGAAGAAAGAGTATATCGGAGGAAGTCGGGTACCCAATTTTCTTGTTTCGATTATCAATCTGTAGCAGAGTTATTGACATACCACTGATGTTTATTTCAGATTTTTATAGTTATGCTGACAGCTGTGATCGTCGGTTTTCTATTAGGTCCTGTTTTGTCCCAGGGTACCCCACTTAGATGGGGGTATTATATGACAGGAGTTTGGGGGCTTTAGGATACCGTGTTAAATCAACACATTCTTTGATTATGACTGGATTCCAAAGGTACAAAAGTTGATATTAACTAAGACCGGATATCTAGAAAGGAAATTGATCACTAGATGACCATTCAACTGAATATTTGGCTAGATTCATATCGAAACTCATTATTTCGCAACTCCTTCACCTCTACCAGAGACTGCAGGAGCTGGAAACGTATCACAACTTTCGCAATCTGAAATGTTTATAAAGAAATCAGAATTTATCTCGACGTGAGTAACGGAAGAATTTACTTTTTCTGGAAAAGTGATACTCGAGAAGAGAAAACTAATGATGTCTACAGAGAGATGTTTTCATGGAACGCTTTTTAGACTTCCCAGATAGTTTTTTTTTCGGGAAAATAGGGTTTGAGAAACTGACAATAAAGACCGTGACAGTGCTGTATAACTACATTTACTCTAATTGGAGATTGGGAAAGGGGAGTTGAAAATAGGTTCATCCTATATTGAGGTCAGCTATATCTTCCAGCTAAAATTGAGATTCTAACAACATACTAATAGTAACAACAGGCTCCACAACTGGCCGTATCCAATTTTTTTTTGGGGGGGGGGCACATAAATTTTTTTCGGGGGGGGGGGGTTGTTACAGAAAAAATATTTTAAAAACGCATCAAAAATTTGTTTTTGTTGATTTTTGTCACGTTTTTACGAATCGGACAAAAATTGGAGGGGGGGGGGATCAAACACCCTAACCCTCCTCTCCCCCTCCTCTGGGTACGGCCTTGAAAAACAGTAATGCTAAGGAAAAAGTGCTCTGATTGAGAAGATAAAGAAAAAGATGAAAATAGGGGAAGGTGTGAATAGTTGCAGTTCGTCTACTGCTAAACATTTCGTCACATTATACTGAATGTGAAGGGGCTATCCGAATCAAACTTTAATCCCTAGAAAAATAAGAGTTTTGCTTAGTGTGCAGCTACTAGATCAAACAGTTCGTGGTAACGAACTGTAAGTAAGGAGCGACCCGGCTCAATGGTAACCGAAACTCTAGAAAACGGTATTTTGATACAAATAGATGCATCAAAAGAATCACATTTTAATGCTGATTTCAAATATACAAGTTTCATAGAGTTTAGTTTCACCCATCAAAAGTTAGGCGCCTGAGAAAACTTCGCTGATTTTCGAATACAGGGAGGAAAACATCCTAAGAGATATAGCACCTTAATGAAAATCACACCATAATATTCCGCGTATAAAAGAAGTTTACTGTAGAGATTTCAAGCTCCCATCTACAAAAATGTGGAATTTTGCATTTTTTGCCAGAAGAAAGATCACAGGTGCTTGTTTATTTGTTATTTGTTTTTTTTTCCCCCAAGGGTTGATCGTATCGAACCAGTTGTCCTAGAATATCGTGGAAGGGCTCATTGGAATGGAAATTGAAAGTTCTAGTGCCCTTTTTAAGTGACCAAAATAAATGGAGGGCAACTAGGACCCCTCCCACGCTCATTTTTTCCCCAAAGTCACCTGATCAAAATTTTGAGGTAGCCATTTTGTTCAGCATGTTCGAAAATATTATAAGTATGTCTTTCAGGATGACTTAATCCCCCGAAGTTCCCGGGGGGAGGGCTGAAAGTTATGAGCTTTACCCAATGTTAACATATAGTATTAGTTATTTGGAAGTATACAGACGTTTTCAGGGGAGATTTTTCCTGGTAGTGGGGGGTGGATAGGTCCGGGGTTATGTGGGAGGATCTTTCCATGAAGGACGTTTTCATGGGGGAAGGGACATTGCTATGAAGGGGACGCCGGACCTCCCAGCATTATTTAAAAAAAGATCATAAATTTAATGTAAAAAAACAAGTATTTCAACTGCAACAGCAGCAACATCGAAACTTAAAACGAACAGAAAATATTACATATATAATTGGGTTCACCCCGTAGTCAATGCCTCGCTCTTTAAGCCAAAGATTTTTTAGTACTTTCATAAGAGCTATTTATTCTAATTAACGGCCTTTGTTAATTACGTAAAGCGGTCATTTCTAAAGAATTGGAACAAAATTTGAATTTTCGCTTAAAGAGCGAGGTATTGACTAGTTGGCGAACCCCCTAATAAACGTATTAAAAATATATGAATATAGAAGTTCGTTACGTAAGTTAATTCGTAAGTTACGTATATTTATTACTAATAAAAACGTTCGTAGATAAAATTAAACAAGTTTCGAGAAAGCCATTTAACTAAATAAAAGTAAATTAATATGAAAATTTTGTTTTAATTATTCATGTACGGTGAGCCAAGATCAAAACCTGCATTTATTCAAAAACGTTCAACAATTAAATTAAAAAAACAAGTTTTTTCAACTGAAAGTAAGGAGCGACATTAAAACTTAAAATGAACAGAAATTATTCTGTATATGAAAGGGGCTGTCCCCTCCTCAACGCCTTGCTCTTTACGCTAAAGTTTGACTCTGTCTCACAACTTTATTTTTTAAAACAATAAAAAACTTTAGTGTAAAGAGCGAGGCGTTGAGGAGGGGACAGTCTCTTTCATATACAGAATAATTTCTGTTCGTTTTAAGTTTTAATGTCGCTCCTTACTTTCAGTTTAAAAAACTTGTTTTTTTTATTTAATTAAGCAAGGATTGAACAAGGAAAGTGGTAGACATCTTCGATATCGCACACGTCATCAATTGATACAACTGTGTGGATAACCCTGTGCTGTGTACTAACCCAAAAACTATTGGTTACAGGGAATTATTTTCTTTATTTTGGATGGCTGTAAAATGTTCTGCTCGCTTTTTCGTATTTCAAACAGTTCGTGGTAACGAACTGTAAGTAAGGAGCGACCCGGCTCAATGGTAACCGAAACTCTAGAAAACGGTATTTTGATACAAATAGATACATCAAAAGAATCAGATTTTAATGCTGATTTCAAATATATAAGTTTCATCAAGTTTAATTATACCCATCAAAAGTTACGGGCCTGAGAAAGTTAGGCTGATTTTCGAAAAAAGGAGGGAAGACCCCCTAAAAAATATAGACCTTAATTAAAATCTCACCACCATATTATGCGTATCAGAGAACCCTAATTTTTTGTGTTAACTCTCCTTTAAAAAAAATCGGTTTTTTTTGAATTTTTGTCCCGATTAAATAAACGGGTTGGGTTTTTATTTTTTTGTTGTGAGTTGGTTTTTTTGTCCCAGAGGTGTTTTTATTGACCTCGTGGTATTATAATATCTTGGGAGGGCTCATTGGAAGGTGAATTGAAATTTATAGTGGCAATTAAAAGTTACCAAAAAAATGGAGGGCAACTAGGCCCCCTCTCACGCTCATTTTTTTCCCAAAGTCACCTGATCAAAATTTTGAGATAGCCATTTTGTTCAGCATGTTCGAAAATATAATAAGTATGTCTTTTAGGATGACTTAATCCCCCTAAATTCCCGGGGGAGGGCTGAAACTTATGAATTTTACCCAATGTTAACATATAATATTGGTTATTTGGAAGTATACAGACGTTTTCGGGGGAGATTTTGCGGGGTTGGGGGGTAGTGGGGTGGGGGGGGGGTTATGTGGGAGGATCTTTCCACGGAGGAAATTTTCACGGGGGAAGGGACATTGCTATAAAGGGGACGCCGGACTTCCCAGCATTATTTAAAAAAGATCAGAAATTTAATATAAAAAAACAAGTATTTCATCTGCAATAGCAGCAAAATCGAAACTTCAAACGAACAGAAAATATTACATATATTATTGGGTTCACCCCGTAGTCAATACCTCGCTCTTTAAGCCAAAGATTTTTTAGTACTTTCATAAGAGCTATTTATTCTAATTAACGGCCTTTGTGATTAAGCGGTCATTTTTAAAGAATTGGAACAAAATTCAAATTTTCGCTTAAAGAGCAAGGGATTGACTAGGGGGCGAACCCCCTAATAAACAAATTAAAAATATATGAATATAGAAGTTCGTTACGTAAGTTAATTCGTAAGTTACTTATATTTATTACTAATAAAAACGTTCGTAAATATAATTAAAGAAGTTTCGAGAAAGCCATTTAACTAAATAAAAGTAAATTAATATGAAAATTTTGTTTTAATTATTCATGTACGGTGAGCCAAGATCAAAACCTGCATTTATTCAAAAACGTTCAAAAATTTAATAAAAAAACCAATTTTTTTTAACTGAAAGTAAGGAGCGACATTAAAACTTAAAACGAACAGAAATTATTCCGTATATCAAATGGACTGTCCCCTCTTCGAGGCCTCGCTCTTTACGCAAAAGTTTGACTCTGTCTCACAACTTTATTTTTTTAAACAATAAAAAACTTTATCGTAAAGAGCGAGGCGTTGAGGAGAGGACAGTCCCTTTCATATACGGAATAATTTCTGTTCGTTTTAAGTTTTAATGTCGCTCCTTACTTTCAGTTTAAAAAACTTGTTTTTTTTATTTTTTAAATAAGAGCAGCACTGCAGTTTCCAAGTATGTTGTGTAGAATATCTTTTTCTGTTTGAGATGTTTTTCGATATTTTTAGGTGGAGGGAGCGGGGGGGGGGTAGGGTAAGTATGCTCGATCCACAGAGCTCCTGACTAATGACATAATCAAAGAGTTCGTGGTAACGAACTATAAGTAAGGAGCGACCCGCCTCAATGGTAACCGAAACTCTAAAAAACGGAATTTTGATACCAATAGATACATCAAAAGAATCAGATTTTAATGCTGATTTCAAATATATAAGTTTCATCAGGTTTAGTCTTACCCATCAGGCGTTGAGGAGGGGACAGCCCCTTTCATATACGGAATAATTTCTGTTCGTTTTAAGTTTTAACGGCGTTCCTTACTTTCAGTTAAAAAAACTTGTTTTTTATTTAATCTTACCAGGATCTTGACGATTCAAAACCTGTGTTGAATAGGATCTTTCTTTTTACGTTACCTGTATCAGGAATTAGGATTATGAAATTCACAGGAATTGATTCTAGGGTCAGAACACTTTTTTCAAGCTCCTACCTTTAAGGCTGTACCCAGAATTTTTTTTTTTTTTGGATTTTTTTTTACTCGAGATTTTTTTTTGGGAGAGGGGGGGCTACTAAAAAAAAACAAAAAAAAATGTATAAAAATTTGTTTATATCCATTTTTGTTACGTTTTTACGAGTCAGACAAACATGTCGGGGGGGGGGTCAAACTCCTTAGCCACCCACCCCTCCCCTGGGTATGGCCTGGCCTTCCTTTACCCCATCCTTACTTTCAAGACTTGAATTACTCCAGAAAAAATAGGTTTTGAATAAAAGTTAAAATAGGTTTTTAACTTCTTTTTTTAATATTGCAAGTTAAACAGAACCGTACACAAAGATTTTTTTTTTTTTTTTTTTTTTTTTTTTTTCACTAAATCTTTTGAGTCTTCCGATAAGGAAAGGGTGGAGGTTGAAACTTGATAAAAGCAAAAGGTGTTTCTGGGTCCTTGTTGATGCTGCAAATCAATTCTATAAATCATTGGCGAAGCACTAGAAATTTTTGACTTACTGACTCTTCTCAGTTAAACTTTTAATTATGTACTCCTACGCCGTCTATATTCGGAAGTAATGTTTCTGCTTGGAGATAATGGCTGTTGTGTGAAATTCGCAGCTAAAGATGCTTGATGATGGGGTTCTGCACGCTTTTTGACCAATTATACACGATATCACTATCAAGTCTGTGAATATGCAAAATATCAGTGAATTTACAGTACCCAGTGAACACCCTTGATTTGTCTTCAGCAAAGACCCTATATTGACTATAAGCAAAATTTGATTAGATAAAGAAAAAAAAACGAGACAAAATGTATTTAATGTGAACTTGCAAATTAAGCTTTAGGCTACGTCTATAACTAACTTTTAAAGAACATAATTCTAAGCTAATTTATACCAATATAGACAAAAATTGGTAATAAACATTATAATATTACAATATCATTATTATATTCGTAAGAATTGGAAATTTTTTTAATTGCTTTAAAGATACTTAGAATTTTTTGTCAAAATGTGTGTTCCATGGTCACACGTTTCATTAACTGCAAACCAACCTTCAACATTATAATACTAACTTTTAGAGATTGTGACTCCGAATTAATATATATCAATATATAAACAGAAATCAGTAATAAGCATCGTAATGTAATAATTAATTATATGTGTATGAAACTGGAAATACTAATATTTGGCTAAAAAGTTAATTTTAAGATTGTTTGCCATAATTTTTGGTCCAGAGTTACTTGTTCTCCGTTCTTTTTCATGCGTCGGATTTTTGTTAACCTTCTGAAAAAAGGTGCTAGGTCCGATTGGTACTATCCACACAAAATGACGCAAGGAGATTGATTAAAAGAGATTTATGTTTAGTATCCTCTGGTCTTTTCTCCGCACCAAACAGATTTTACCAAGCGGAAATTCCATGTGTTTATTTTTTAAATACTGTCTCAGAAACTGCCATAGTGCATTTTGCATCTTGCTCCAAGACTCGATTTTTTTTTTTAAATAGTTCCATAAGAAATTTATTTTTAAAAAAATCGCTATCACAAGCTCCAAAGGGCTGAATTAGCTGAAAAAGAGAAGAAAAGTTTAAAAATGAAAGTACACTTAAAACTGGCTAAAGAATGATATTAAATATGGAATTTAACTGGAATTAATAGAATCTAGTATGGTTCATAACATGTCAAAGGATGAGAAAAAAGTATAATTCGTTAAATATATATATATATATATATATATATATATATATATATATATATATATATATATATATATATATATACACGTCTTTGGTTTTATTCAATTTTATCTGACTCTTCCTGGGAGATGCCGGGTGCCAAACTGGAGAACTATATTCAAGATGAAGGGGAAAAAAGGAAGTATAAATATTTAAATAATGAGATTTATAAAATCTCAATAAATAAATCTCAGATTTATCTATTTGCTTAAAGATGGGGGTAGATACTAAAATAAAAAAAATCTGCTTTTGCATGAATTGCACTTTTCAAGGATCACGCCCCTTCCTTTTTTTGGAAAAATTTGCAGGTGCCTAAAACCCTCTCCCCAACAAAGAATGTGGTTGCCCACAACTATGCAATTGTTCACTCCCAATGATTGTTCAAAGGTTAATCTCTATGAGTAAGTACATTTCGGTTCCAGTTGAAGCATTGGAGATGGAGTATCTATTATTTCTATTTAGTTGGTGATAAAAGCACTAAACTTTATTTATTGAGTCATCTAATTCCTACATTTTATATATATATATATATATATATATATATATATATATATATATATATATATATATATATATATATATATATATATATATATATATATATATATATATATATATATATATATATATATATAATGAATTGTAAGTAAGGAGCGACCTGGCTCAATAGTAACCGAAACTCTAATAACGGAATTTTGATACAAATAGATACATCAAAAGAATCAGATTTTTATGCTGATTTCAAATATGTAAATTTTATCAAGTTTAATCTTACCCATCATGACTCTTTCTCACAACTTTATTGGATAAAACAATTAAAAACTGTATCGTAAAGAGCGAGACGTTTCGGAGGGGACAGCCCCTTTCATATACGAAATAACCCTTTAATATAAGGAATAATTTCTGTTCTTTTTAAGTTTTAATGTCGCTCCTTACTTTCAGTTAAAAAAATCTTAGTTTTTTTTTTTTTATATTTAACTTGTTATGGTTCTAATGACCTAGTTGAGTTTTGTTTCATAATCAGTCCTCATCGCCTTTTTATTTACATTATTCTAAAAGCACTTCTCTTATTTATGTTGAGTCATACAATGTATCTTTTGTTCTTTTAGGGTGTGAAAATTTATTTTGCGTTGACTATAATAGCTATGTCAAGATTTAAAAATCCCTCGTTGAATTTCCAATTGAATAGAACTGTCTATTTTTTAACATTGACGATTCAACTTAGAATTACCATGGCTGTAAAAAAGTATTCAACTCAGAATAGCCTTGATCTACAAAATAGGGTTTTTAAATATCAAATCGTTAATCAGTTATACAGCGTACATTGTTTCTGAGAACTCTTGAACCATTTCGGCGTAGACTATACTCTATGAATAATGTCTTCAACGATATATAGACAATTATTCAAAATAATATCCTTTAATAGATTTTTTTTGGGCTGAGTACTTTCTACACCAAGAAATCCACTCGACGAATATATTAAGCAAAATAAAACCTATGATGTTCTAATATATCAATAAAAAGAAGATATCTACATTTTGCCTCCGCCCCCTCCCTCCTTATACTGAATCCTCCACCAACTTGGCCAACTTAAGAGCGATTTTCAGGGTAAAGAAGCTATGGTATCGCTTTCATACCTAATTATAAAGGGGTGGCTGATCTAGGTGAATTCAGATCAGAAATCCAATAGCTATGTTGTTTATGATTTGTACCTTTTATTCCTTTTTTTTTTCTCGTCTTTCTTAAGATATTTATTATTTTTTTTCAGCACCTTTGGATTTGAGTTTGCCTTATACAGAAATGTCTGAGCCCCTGCATAACTATTCGTCTTATTCTCAGCCAGTTACACCTCGAGCTGTCAGTATGGAAGACATCACGAGGTATTTACCTTCTTCTTTTTCGTTGAAGTAATATTTTAAGCTTGGGTCAATAGATTGATAAGAACTGAAATTAGTTTATTTTAGCGCATTTCGATTATTTATTCCATTCGGCTTTGGCGTCGAAGGTACAAAACTGTGTTTTGAGAGTAGTGTCTTGATGTTGCAGAGGCTAGTACCATGGTGCTATTGCCACTGCTAAAAAATCATCGCAGTTCGAAGTTTCATGGGGGCCAACAATGTTCAAAGTTTCATGGGGTTTTTTGACTGTATTTGCCTCAATGATCACCACTCCTCGAGGCTGAAATTTTACGACAAATTTTTGGTCAGAAGTCCACAAGTTTTATGGCGTGGCTTCATCCACTAAACTGTCACAAGGTTACAGGCTGGTTACAGGTTACACCCTGTCCAGCCTGCACTGTGAAGTGCACTTGAAAAATGTTTGGGCATAGCCGTACTAGCAAAGATAATTGACATCACAATGTAAGGTCTAATGTTGTACCCAATCTTGTGGAGTCCTAGTCTCCTAAAGTCAATAACTGGAATTTAATTGAGAAATTTGGTTGAGATTAAATGACAAGTTTTCGAGGGGAGAATATCCCTTTTCCACATCCCCCCTTCCCCTCCTAAATTTCTTTTACTTGGCAAGAATTTGTTGACATGTATTCAGATTAGATCTGGGAAAGTTCGAACTATTTTGAAAAGGAATCCTCGTGGCCACAAAACGCACTCAATATAATAAGCATGGGAACCTAAAAATCGACTGTATTGATAATTAAGTGAAGAAACAAAACAGAACACCATTTTATGTTTTTCCTGAGTTCTAATGCTGTACCCAATCCTATGGAGGGTTAGCCTCCTAAAGTCAGGTCAGCTCCTGGAATTTAATGGAGAAGTTTGTTAAAAGTCTTTGAAGACATTTTGATTCAGCTGGGCTAGACTAATGTCAAAATATTAAGTAGAAATACTTCTACCGGCAATTGGTTACATCTTGTAGAATGATTATGCTACGTGAATGAGCCGTGAATTAGGTGAAATGGATCTATATTTAGGACCCGGGAAGCCGTCCAAGCCAGCACCATCCCCCAATCCCTGCTTGTGATACTGTAGGACCCTAAAGTTTGGCTCAAGTCATTGTGTGAAACTCAACTTGCCATGGCCTAGCCGAATTCTCAACCAAGCTTAAGTTTTAGTCTGTCTCTTTTTAAAACTAAACAGAGGTATTACAGAATCTTTCAAGGCTTACAAGTTGAGGAGTGTGGTGGGAGGAAATTGAAAATCGCCTTCTCGTTCCTTAAATTGGCCTTTATTGGACCTGCTATTGAAATTGCCTTCATTTTATACAACAAATATCCAAATTATGTTTTTTGCGTCTTTCTATTTCTACTTTTATTTATCTGATATTGTCCCTTGCTAAATTTGCCTAGAAGGGAATCCCTTCGAAAATTTGTGCTTGGTTATATTGAAATATGATATATTCGTCTTTGTCTAAAGTCAATTATAAACCGAACGTGGTGTTAACAATTTTGTAATGCTAGGTTATATTCTACTCTAAGCCATTCTGGATGTAAGGAACTGGATGTTCTGGATTAATCGAATTAATTCAAAATTGCAATTCGCGGGATTTCACCGAAATATAAGGCTGTTGCAATACAATCGTAATCTTTTCGTTCCTCGTAATTGATTTGCCAACTAAGATACAAACAAAATTGGCATTTAAAATTTGAAGTATTTCAGGTTTCCTTTCTATTTTTTTGGGGGGGGGGGGGGGAGCCCCCTAAACGTCCAAAGGAAATTAGTCATCAGTGAAATTGGTCCTTTGAAACAGAAGAGAATGAAATTAACCATCAGTGTAAAATTTTATCTAACATTTTGATTTGTAACAAAGTCTCTAGAGCCTTTCATATAACTTCCTAAAATTATGCTTCCATTGCAAATCTTGGTTGGGTTTCCTTGTTTGTCACTATATGGTGAATTGTTACCTTGCACATATTGGCAATGAAGTCTCCAAGTTTCTTTGATGACAGCTTACACCCGAAGACAGCAACGCGTGGCCAACTGTAATGCATCGCTTTCATTGCAAGTTGCTTCTGGGTTTCTTTGCTGGATACTGTGTGGCATCTTGACACCTTGTGCATACTGACAATGACGTAGCTTAGTGTCTTTGCGGAGAGCTAACAGCGCATGACCTCACCGCGTGGCTTATTGCAATACGTTGTTTCCATTACAAGTTGTGCTTGGGTTTCCTTGTTGGACACATTAAGGCATCTTGCCACATTGTGCATACTGACAACGAAGCCTCATAGTATCTTTGCGGAGAGTTAACAGCCCAGGACCTCAACACGTGGCTAATTGCAATTTGCAATACTGTGCTTACATTGTAAGTTGTGATTGGGTTTTCTTGTTGGACATTGTTTTGCATCTTGCCATTTTTGTACATGCTGACAATAAAGTCTTTTAATATCTTTGTGGAGAGCTAACAGGCGAAGACCTCAACGAATGGCTAATTGCAATGCATTGCTTCCATCGTAAGTTATGCCTGAGTTTCCTTGTTGGACACTGTGGCATCTTGCCACCTTGTGCATACTGACAATTTACAATCTAGACAATCTTAGTATTTTTACGGAGAGCTAACATCCCAAGACCTCAAAGCGTGGCCAATTGCATAAAGCTAAAAAGAAATGCCCTGTTTTATGTTTGTCAGCTAAGAATCATCTGAATATCATTACTCTGTCGATGCTTATGAACTTTCGTAGCACAATTTGTAAAATGTGTTCTTGAAGTTTTTTTTTTTTTTTTTTTTTCTTGGTGGCTTTGTAATTAAAACAAGGTTGAAATTTAATTTGAAACGACCTTTAATCAAATTTTGATCCTATGTTAATTATGGTGGCCAATAATTTAATTTTGCTTCTTTGAAAATGAGTATCACTGAATTAAGGGTTCAAAGCACAACCCCCATCCCATCCCCAATTATATATCTCTGTCTGGAAGTCAAATTAAGACTAAGAAGTCTCGAACCTTTATGGATGGTTGAAATTATGATGTCTTACTTTTTTAATTTTTTGCCGACTTAATGTATCGGTCCTTATATTGCGTTTTCCTCCCTTTTCGGGAGCTTGAATTTTAGATCTGAATAGTATTATTTATGTTTCACCTATACTGGTTTGCAAAGAATGGCTTGGTTATTTTCCTTATGTGTTCAGTTGGTTTATTTCCAACTCCTGTAAGTTCTTCTTCTTATTTAGAAAAGGATGCTTTTTTAGTTTATTGACTTTCAGGATTTTTGTCGTTTGGTACAAGGGTCAGTGTTCTCTTAATTTTCGTTTTTAATTCAACTGTAGGAAGAATATAAGCTATTAGGAAGTATAGCTCTAAAAAAAACAATATTACCTTTCATTAATTTCTTTTAACACGGTTGTAAATAAAACTCTAAAAAGAAAAATTTAGAAGTATACCGGAAATTATGTCTTTAAAGTACAAAGGACATCGAAATAAAAACATTTTTTGTTGACTTTCGTAAGAACTGTGACCCGTCATCTAAGAACTGTGACCCGTCATCTAAGAACTGTGATTTTCTAATATTTTTCTTTTGGTTCTTATAAAACTATGAAGTTTTAGGGTGATACCATATATTCTTCAGTGTTGCCAGGCTGGTTCGTAAAAATAAATAAGTAAAACTTCATAATTAACTTTCATAACATTTCTCATCCGTAAAAATTCAAACATTAACAAACTATTGACTCCCAAAGGTAACTACACAAAGAAAGGAAAGCTGCGATTTCTTAAGCTGTTTGTTGTGATGTGTAATAAATCCATGTGCAATTGATCAGCTTATTTTTGCGGACTTTTCATCCATGTTTTTTTTTTTAATATTGCGTCTGTTGTTACCAGGAACTGCATGACTGCATATTAAGGTCTTTTTGGAGACTTATGGAGGGAATTTTTCCTGATTTCTTTAGATGTATATGGCTCTTTAATTTTCCACCTAACTCATTCAGTTAATCAGGTTTCATTTTCACTGTCTTTGGTACTTCAGTAGAGCATAGGCTGTGGTTTTTATAGCTATCATTCTTATTCGATATTTAATGCTTTAACACCTAGAAAGTATCAATAATTTTCATTGAGACAACTGAAAGCAAAAAAAAAAAAAAAAAAAAAAAAAAAAAAAAAAAAATCGTAACTGTAATTCGTAAAATTTTGTTGAATCTGAGTCCTTTTGACTTGGTTTTCATTGAGCTCGATTAATATTTCTTTCTAAATCAGGCTTATCACTTCAATTTTTTCTGTCCAGTATGTTTGTACTGGCTTGCTGACCTGGGTACATGTTAAGAACTATACGAAAATAGTTGCTTTGCGAGTTTGTACAAGTCAGATCCACCAAGAATTGCAAAATTCGAATTCGGCGCGTAGATTGAAGAATTATTTTCACAAATATTAAACCTCTTCAAATATGGCTGCATATGCCCCCTTCTGATGCCAATTGGACCAAGTCCATAAAACGATGATCGGTGAAAATTGAAAAGATTTTCTCTTGTTTACTTTAATTTTATACTACTGATAATCTAGTCTAAAAATGTAAAATTATGCTGGTGTTTGTAGAAGTGCTCCACCTATTGAAAATCTTATAAATAGTATTTTGAAATGGGCTTATGTAAATTAGCTTCTTAAAATCCTTTTTATTGTTCGATGACGAATTTTTTTTGGTAAATCTTTTATACTAATTCTTGCATTTAAGAAATTCGCCTGTGGCAACTTAAAGTTGAGAGTCATTTAGATTGACGCTGGAATCTAAAAGAATTAAAAAAAGCGACTTGGTCAGACTGCCTTTTGAAGGCATGTATCGTAGTTCACTCAAAAATTACCTAATTGGATATTTAACTTAATTGGATGTTAAGCGCAACCGTAAAGGTTATACCGTACAAAAATAATAGATGCCGTTTCCGATGTCGATAGCTGTGAGAGCGGATGATGATAAATTGATAATAGTGATAAAACTATTTTAATACAGTCTCAAGTATATTTGGGTGAATTGTTCATAAAATATAAGAAACTCTGGAGAAAATAGGATAATCTCAAGGCTTCAAGAAGGCACGTCCTCGATGCCCCCCCCCCCTCTTCCGTGTGTGTCTTCCTAAGGCTTATACGCTATAATCTCTCCACCCCTTATAGATAGATTATATCTGAGCAAAATATCACTCTCAGTATACAAATATTCTTTTTCGATTTTTAATTTGTACCTCGGGATTTCATAAACTAAATCATGGGTTTTATTTTTCAGATTTAGAAAAATTTAAAGCATTTTACTCAATCCTCAAAAAGATTGATTGTATTTAGAAAAAGCAAAAGTAGTTTAAAGCTTGTTGGCCCCTCGGCTGTTTAGTATATTTATAAATAGTCCCCGAAGCCGCGCCACGCCGACATGACGGCGGCGAATGTGTGTTTTAGTCCGATTTTAGACCGGCGGCGCGCCACCGCGCGCCGAGTTTTCTGGTTAAAAATAATAATAAAAATTCCACTTCACCAAGCACATTCAACCTCAATTTTAGTAAGGATTTTTAAATGGTTGGCTAAAAACATACAAGAACAATATGACAAAACAGGAATTTGTTGGGCCGTATGGTAAGTGTTTATGTTCACCGTCGATCAGACCAAGTAGAATTCTCATTTTTAGCCACTAGACCCAGGGAAACCTATGTTGTGTTTATGTTTAACATCGCATTATTCCTATAAAATCCCGTGTTTATTCATTTCCTTCTTGTTAATGATTGGGATAATGTGTGTATAGCTTTCATAGTTTGAAGTTCAAACATCTCCTGTTCATCAAATACACGCGAAAAGGAAGTGAAAAAACAAATAACAACATCGAAAAAACACTGTATCCAAGTCAGATACCATGGCTTAACAACACCAACAATTTTAAACCAGCGGTTTCATCACTCCAGTTACAATTGATGTAACAAAAGTGAGTTTGTTCACTTTGCCTGGAGCCATTGATCTTTTTGCAGTCACTATCAGTCCTGTCGTACTAAAAAGCCGTTTAGCTGGGGCACTTGTGGCCGGTACAGCCAGAACTTGACGAGCGTAAACTGCCACTCGTGGGATCTGATACTAGCATTGGACCTTGGGGTCCCAAAGAATGCTGCAAATGGGCTTCTCCTTTGTATCTGCTGTAATAAGTTATTTTTATAAGGGAGAACAAATCTGCACCTTTACCATAGGGCTCCTGCGCCCTACACTAAAGGGGGAACTAAACTGCACCTTTACCGTCTTTTCTTATAAACAGGGATTAACCCTCCAAAATTCTTTTCTGAAAGAAATGATCAGGTTATGACGTTTCAAGTCAAGGTTTAAGGCTACTTCAACTTCAGTGTGCTCTGCTAACTATGCAAAAAAATGTAATTTATTTCTATAGATATATTTCTATACTAGCTCTAGATAATCTACCAAGCGGGAAACTACCACAAATCAGTATCGATAAATAAATGAAACCTAAAACGAATAGAAATTACAATAATTAACCGAGTCAAACTCAAAACGAACAAAAATTAACATAAGTTGGGCGCAAAGCCCCTATGCCTTCCCAAGGTCAGAACAATATTTGCACTTTACTGAAAAAATGTAAATGTTTTTACTTTTATAACTTTAATAAATCAAATAATATTAACATTTTGATTACTAAATATCAGTATATGTTTATTAAACTGACAATACAGATTCATTTGTATTTTTTTTCAGTAAAGTGCAAATTATTTTAATTTGCTTTTAATTTTGCTCATTTTTGGTTTAATGGATTTCTTTACTTTTCTTTGAAAAACTTATTTTGTGGAAACAGTTTTTTTTAATTAATTTCTGTTCGTTTAATATTGACATAGTATTTTCAGGGAAAAAGAAAATAGTACTTTGAATCTCTTCGTTTTTTTAAGACTTTATAGTTTGGCCTTCTATTTGTATGCTGGAGAAAATTATTTCAGCAATATTTAACAACATAGACCCTTTTAAAAATCTGGACACAAAGAGTAGTGTTTAATTTAGTTTCATACCTCCTTTAGTTGATCTGAAATGGAAAACTTGATAACATTCGCAGATTTTTTTTTTTACTTTCCTTGATAGCTTGGATACACTTACGCTATTTTGATTTGGTCAAATTTTAAGAGCAGAAGCAGCCCCGAAAGTTTGAACATAATACCCTCAGTCGTTCTTGGGATACTGCTGAGATGCCTTATTGGGAATTAGCATTAACACAGTGCATTTTTATTTAATCTTAAGGAAAATTTTATTTTTAAAAAAAAAATGAAATGGGGTGGGTGGGATGGGTTGGGGGATTAGTTTCCCTCCAATCACTTTCGGCTATTAAAAAGGGCATCAGCCCTTTGTATTTTCAATCGAATGAGCCCTTTTCGAAGTTCCTACGACAACTCCTTCGATACGAAGTGCCCTGGTCTAAACAACAACAACAACAACAAAAAAAAATGACACATTATACCCACATCGATCTCTACTATAAAAATGTCAAGCCTTCCAATCACTTTCGATTATTAAAAAGTACACTAGGCTTTTCGATTTTCAATCGAAAGATCCCTTTTTGAGTTTCTACCACGACGCTTTCTATAAACTCCGTATATGCCCCCAGGGCATAAATTACAACTCTTACCCTAAGGGCTGTGAGGGTCGTTGTCATCCTCTAAGACCTAATTTCCAGAACTTTCAACTACGTTAAACAAAACGGCTATCTCAAAATTTTGATTGTATGTGTTTCGGGAAATGGTGGCCGTGGAAGGGGTGTTAGTTGTCTTCCAATCATTTTTGACTATTAAAAAGGGCACAAGCCACTCCAATCTCTAATTGAATGAACCCTTTCGAAGTTTCTACAACAATCTTTCGACATGAAGTGCCCTGGTCTAAAGGAAAAAATAATAAATAATACATTGTGCCAACATCGTTCTTGTATACCCCCAAGGTATAAATTAAAACCCTTGTCGTAAGGTTTGTAGGGGAGTAACCTCCTCAAAAAACTTATTTTATGACTGGAAATCAGTTACTCGGAACAAAATGGATCTTTCAAAATTTTGACGGTATATGTCTGGGAAATCGAGGGCACAGAGGGGTTGTTAGCTCCCTTCTGATACTTTTTAATTGTCGAAAAATGCACAATCTATCTCAGCTTCCTATCAACTGAACCCTTTTTGTAGTTTCTACAACAAACCCTTTGACACTAATTGCCTTGGTACGAACAAAAAATAATACATTGTGCCAACATTGTTCTTTACTTAGGCAGCGCGATTGCGCTGCCGATGATAACATCCTAAATTGCCTTATGCTCTTTTACCTACCTCCTTTTATCGGAAAAATGAGAAAGAAAAATGAACAGAATTTTAAAGTGGAAGGTAGAATTTTTGTTTCAAGAAAAATTTCTTCTTCTGCTTCCTACGAACCGATATACATCGCGAGCCAAAGAGGACTGTATTTGTCTTTAAGAAACAGATTAGCCGTGATAACGGTTGAAGCCCGGAGATCAATATCGATAACTAAAAAAGAGAGAAAAAAACGGCGGCGTATTCGTGCCGCCGCCGCCGGTAGAATCAACGGCGGCGTCAGCGCGGTGATGCAAGCTCGGAGGTGCACCACCGTTTTTTTTTCGGCGGCGCGCCGCTGACTTTTAGGCGCAGCTTTGGGGTCTCTTTATAAAACTTCATAACATTCAGTGCATTAGTTTTATAGACTGATCAAGGACAACAAGATTTTGTTTTCCATGAAAGTCAAGGCAACCGAACAAAAAGCTTTCTTGTACATTGGGGTCCGTTTGACTAGGGACTTTTGTTTTTAGATTTCGAGCTGTTTATTAAAATGTTTTTTAGTACTATTTTGGACCTTGTTTTCTGGAGAACCAATTTTTTTTTTTTTTTTTTTTTTTTTTTTTTTTTTTTTTTGAATTGGCGATCTTCTTTCCCTAGGTCATCCAGGTATTAGTTTCAAGTCAATAAAAAAAACTTTCTCGTGCCATTTTTTGGAGCTCCTTGACCCCCTCCCCCCCAAATAATTTTCTTATTGTGCATGAGGGTTTACCTTACTGATTTCGAGCTTATGATTTCGGGTTTTTATTTGTTCGAAAAAAAAATCCCTTTTTGTGATGACAAATTTTTTTTTATCTTCTGAATATGGTTCTTTTTATCCTAGGACATAAGTATGTAGGTTTTGAGCCGATCAGAAATAAATTTGTTGGCACTTTTTGGATCCCATTTCTGGAGATATCTTGCACCTAAACGTTTTTTACATTAAACTCGGCTCGGGGTTTTGAAGCTGATCGGGAGTAAGAATTTTTGAGCCTCCTAATACCCTTCTCCCTCCCAAAGGCCGGATACTGATTCGCTTCAAACAAATCGGAAAAAAGCCTACGTGTAATTTTCGGACACCCTGTTTAGGGGACCCATACTCTAGCAAAATTTCTTTTCGCTCTTTTATGGCTAATTTGAGGGGCCCACATCCTCCCATACTCAATTTTTTTTTTGAGTAGAGTCCCTACGGTCCGGGGAATCACAGTGTAAAGTTTCAATCCGTCCAAAAAAATTGTGTAAAGGCTCTTTTTTGACCCTTTGTCGGGGCCTGTTTTGGCGAAGCCAATTTTTTCTGTTTTGTTTTTCTGCAGTAGGATTCCCTTTGCCCAAGGACTTACGGATATAGGGACCCTTTTCGGGCCCCAATTTTGGGAAAGCATAGAACATTTTTTCTTTTGTATAGTATTTACCTTTTGACAAATGAAACTCAGAGAGGAAAGAAAATAACAAAATGTAAAATAAAATCCAAAAAGGTGAAAAACGAGGATTTTGTCAGCCAGTGGCGAACCACGAAGAAGAAGAAATAAGCAAATATTTTGACAAGGACCTCCGTCGAGTCGTCCTCAGTGCTAAACAAAAAAGAAATAAAAGAAAAAGAAACCAACGAAAATCGAACCTTTCGAAGTATACTTGTCAACGACAGAACAGAAACTGATGAATGTATGGTCTAAGAATGTATTTAAGTTGCCTTTTGGCACAGAGAATTCCGGTTTTAAATTTGAAATTGGCCATGGACAAAATATTTGTTGAAGATTATACCCCCCCCCCCAACAAAAAATGCACTTCCCTCGGCCCAGGGAGCAATCCAGGAAATTTTCGAGCCAATTGGGCGCCCAGGATCAAGCATACTTCCTTCTTTTCCACTATAAAACCCATCTGCAAACACTTAGCAACTTGCATGCCTCACAATCCTTGCGCTAGGACGGGGGGGGGGGTCCCATTATCCTCGGAGCAATGTTTATTGGATTAATCGATAATTTTGAGCAAAATGACTGTTTAAAAAGAAAAAGATATTATGAGGATTACGGAGACGGGGTGGCCATAAAAAGGGAAAAGGGGGAGGGCTGGTTACCCTCCAATTACGTTTGATTCTCAAAAAGGGGCACTAAAAGTTTCAGTTTCTAATATGAGCCCCCTTCAAAGTGCACACGACCGTCCTTTACGTGCCAAGTGGTCCGAAAAAAGATACATTGAAGTTACGTTAGGCAACGATATAACGTTGCCTCTGATATTACAATACTCCTATTTTTATTTTTTGGGTCACGTATTGTAAAATTTTGATTAATTTTAATCTTTCTTTTTGCTTTCCAGATTTGGTAGCCTATTTGCATGATCAATAAAAATAATGCTCAATCTACTTTTAATTTTTCGTAATATGATTCCAAAACTATAAATGACGTGATTCGATCGATTATTGAATCTCTATAAATCTTTCTATGGAAATCATACTAGTATGTAGTAATTTTCAAAAGTAGTAGTCAAACTAAATTTGAAAGGTCTTTTTTATGGTTGTTGTAAATTTTGGGACGCTTAGTAAGAAATATTTTATTGTTATATATTTAGAATTAGTCTAAATTTAGTAATTTCTTCATTTTGTTGAAACGTTTAGCTAGATTTAGAACGCATTATATGGAAGTATGTTGTTATATCTTCATTTTATCTAGCTACTACTGCTAACAACTCATCGCAGCACAAGACTGCCAAAGGCTAACAATGCAGTGTAAAATTGTGTCAGTCTCTTTGTTATATTTAACGTCAGGGATGCCGCTCCTGGCGAGATTCTATTTTCATTTTTAACGTGACCACTTTCGCCGATGGGATATGGTAATATCAGGACAGCATATGATTTCTAACATAATCAGTTTTAAGCAAGGAAATATAATATTAAAAGAGAATATAAATTTAAATTAGAGCACGTAATAACTTACATTTAGCGCACAGTATATATTGTCAACAGGGGTGTAATTTGCTTTGGGACCGTGGGGGCAACTGCCTCTCCCAGACCTCGGTTACAGTTGGTCTTTGAGGTACAAGTATTGCATTCCTTCAAGCTCTGTCAAAAAAGAGTCAAATTTGATTGCTAGAAAAAAGAAAGGTTCATGTGTTCTAAAATGCCCGAGTTGAAAATGGCTGAAAACCAAATATCGGCTATTAAGCAAATGAGACCCAGGGGCAGATCTAGGATTTTTTAGGGGGGCGCAAAATAGGTCGATCCGATAAAAAATTAGGGGGAAAGCGCAAAGTAGGTTGATCCGATAAACTTTAATTAACGCAAGTTTAATTAACGAGCAAGTTTAATTAACGCAAACTTGAGTTAATTAAGTAAATTACACTACTTTAGACTACGCTAGGGGGGTTCCCCCTCGCCCCCTGGATCCACCACTGATGAGACCAAACTTACACTAAACAAATTTCAAGGAAATCAGATTTTGCAAGAAAAAATCAGCTGTCCTAATTTTCGCTCCAATGGCGGGAAGTGTTTTCTTTTTCTTAAGTTTGCATGATACCTTTACATATAGCGGATATGTGGGGATTTCTCCTTTGGTGCTGGGTTGAAAATTTGAGGCCTAAAAATCCCTTTTTTGTGCTTTTATCTCCAATGGCAAGCCTCTGAACTGTTTTTACTGGTTGCATGCGGGTATAGGTTGCCTGATTAAGAGGTTATATGTATTATGGGCGTTATAACATTGAAAATACGGGGCTTATAAGAATATAGGCCTAAATCCCCTTGTAGTCGTTGTGATTGTACCATCTTGTCTCTACAATCTCACAGTCCAAGACTAAAAATGTGCTATGACATTTCATTTAGATGCTTTAAATATGGTTTAACGCATCCAAAAAAATATGGTTTAACGCATCCCTCTGACACCCAAGAAACCTCTTGATACCCTTTTTCAACTTGACCCAATGTAAAACACAGTAGTTAAAAATGCTGGTAACTCCAATCCGAACTGCAACTTCCCAACGTTGTAATTTTGCCTAGATTGAAGCGTGAGCCTGCACGCTATTGCGTCATTAATCAAACATCCGTACAATATTTTATAGCTACAATGCTTTTCATCCGGTCTTTAATTCTTCTAAATTCTTATTGAAAGTATCTAATTCACAAATAATCTTGATTTCTCAATAAGCTCACATGATGGATACACTTATTGTCATCATGATTCTACCCACCTGTCCGTATAAAATTAACGCTAAGCTCACACGCCATTGCCTCATAAATCAGTCATACATTACCTTTTCATTAATTCATTGTATATGCTTTTCTTTTCCATCTGGCTTTTAAAGGGACAAAATATTCTTTCTCTAACGGTTTCTAGGATGCTGTAGTCGTGGTAAAATGAGATACAAAAGGTGTCTGATTGTAATAATTTAAACTTGCTGAAAAAGTGAACTTTAATTTTACGCAGAAGAAGGTAATAGCTATTAATTTCTCTCAAAATTTTTCCAAGAATTTTACACATTTTATTAAATCATCTGTCAACATGCAGGGAGACAAAGCTGTTCCAAGAGCTTGGTTAGAGCGATGAAGTCCCGATTTTAAGCTTTTCTTGGAGTTTCTAGCGCATTTTGTGGTTGGAGGGGGCTCTCACTCTCATGACAATATGTCACTGTATCTCCAACCCTGATTTCTCCAGTAAGATGCTACCTGTATGTCCAGCCCTACACTGTTGCCTTGTTTACGCCCCCTTAGTGTATATGAAAGTGCCAAGCGATCGCTCAACCATTCAGTATTATTGTATATCGTTATAACAATGACTGTTAGAAAAGGTATTTGAAAGAGTCATAAGAATGACTCTTGCTTCACCTTGGTTCCTAAAGCGGATAGCTGAAACACTTCTAAGTTTTCTCTGGATCCTTGTCTGTTAAGGATCCTTGTCTGTTAGAGTGTGTCTCGAGCGTAAGCTGCCTTGAATGATTCTATTAAACATTTTATGAAGACAAAACATTGATGCATGTCTTAAGTGTGTGTAAAAATGTATGTACGCATTTAAATATATGCACCCATTCAAATCCAATAAACAGAAGAATGTAAAAATGTCATGTATCAAATGTGGATGGTTTAGTGTCCTCCTTCAAGATGATATCTTAGTGTATGCGGTGAAGGGGGGATTACCTTTGGCGGAAGATATATTGTGACTTGTGCCTCCAACTCTGAATCTATGCCTCCTTCGCGCTTCTTGCTGTACACGCAAGTTTCCATTGTCCTCCCCCCAGTATCTTGCTGTCTCTTTCGGCATAAGAATTACTACATGAGAAAATATTCTCCCTCGGTTCGCTTTTGAGTCCCACGGTAGATAGCTGTAAAACTTCTCTGATTTTCCTCTGAAGTCTCGTTTTTAGTGTTTTTCAATCATGGATTCCTCGAGAAATATGTATGTAAGTCTTAAAGTTCTCTAAGATGCTAAAAGTACGGCTTAGATACTGTCAGACGTACAGGAGTAAGAAAGGCTGGCGGATCCAGGGGGCCGGGGGACTATGGACCCTCCCAATATCTTTTCTGGCGCCCTCATTACGTGTTTTTTTTCTGTTTTTCACTCTTTTTTTAAATAAACTTGACAGTTTATTAAATTATTAGTGCCCTTGCTATGTTACCCCCCCCCCCCATGTTTGGCTCTAGATCCGCCCTGGTAGGAAAAGGCACACATCTGAGTGTCAGCGAAACGGAGTGCCTAGGCCGTAAATGCAGCAATCTTACACTACCCGTTGAAATCTGAGCTTATTAGTTCTACCTTTCAAGGTATTCAAAGGTAATGGGTCAAATGATTTTGTAGTAGTCTTAGGATTTGAAGATTGTTGGTATTGTTCAATAAATACCGTGAACTAAAGTATTCATCTCCTCTTCACTAAGTGGATTTATCGTGGTTCATTAGCGTTGTGAATTTAAGACCACCTTTTCTCTCCTAATCCCTATTGTATTCTCTAGAAATGTCTGGTGATTTAGAAAATTTGTATCGTATGACGAAGAAGGATTTTACTTAACCATATAAGACTTGCTTTACTCCAGTTGGTTGCATCGTGTACTTCCGGTTAGCTGGAATTTCTGGACTAATTGACCAATTCTTACTTCAAACCTTCAAACTTAGTAAAATCTGTTGCGCTCCGTAGGTCTGACGACACGGCGGAAACGACAAAGAATTGAAGGCAATCTGTGTACCAAATTTTGGGGGAAATTATAAAACTATTGAGACTTCGGGAGGGGGAGGGAGCTAGTATTAGATCCTCTCCCTTTAAGTTTGCCTGTTGACAAACAAGATGCAGTGATGGAGGTGGCGAAAAATTATGACTGACAGTATCCAGTCCCTTGATAAAATAAAAGCTTGCTATCAGACGACGGTCCTACCCACTCCACTCCTGAATCTTTCGTAAGGCGAATAGTCTGCCTGTGTATCCATGCAATTTCTAAAGGTGACATAATTATTAATAATGGGTGTCTCTTGCCTGGCCGGTCGAATAAAGTGAAATCACCCTGTCTTAGAAAACTAAGTGATATTAGGCATTGTAGGATATTTTCTATTATTGAGTATCCTTGTCTTCATTTGCTGGGGTGCCAGTGATTCATATATATCTCTCCACTTGATTGCCGGCACAAGCCAGCCATAGAGACATCAACATCTGGAGGTTGTCCAGCTAAACCGCTTGAGTCAATTCAGAAGTATCTTGACGTGGCAGTCTATGATCCCTACCAGAGTTAGGCGACAAGAGTAACCTGTTGGTAAAATTGTTCACACTTTGTAGGCAGGAAGACATATAATAAACCTTCAGTTGCCCCATAGAACAAGCTCTCATCAAAAGTAATTTCCAGAAAGCGATCTTTAAATCATGGTTGCAGCAATAGCAGCAACCTAGTAAAGAACGAACCACGGCCCGTAGTAACCAGAAATTTAAGAAACGCGTTTTAAAGAGTGTCTAGTGAGAAAAAATTTCATTTGTAGCTGATTCACGAATGGTAGGCTAACTATTATTTCTATTATTAGTCTTAATAGTAAAAGTTTGTTGCGAAAACAAAATTATGGGAATTTCGAAAAATTTCTGAAACCCCGCAAAAACGGTGTCAAAGTGAAACGAAAAGTACAACATTGAAATCGACATCGCCGAAACCCCACGTCGGAAACATACAGCCTTCCACCTTGATCAACAAAGAAAATCACCTCTCCATGGGTAGCACTAATGACTCTTTTTTTTCTTGCTTATTTTTTACTCCACCACTAGATGGGAACTGCAACATCACAGATAGCTCCCCCTAACTTTTTTGCTGCCCCCTAACTTTTTGGTATTGGGTAAAATTTCCACCGAAGGCGAAAATTTCGGCAGAAATTTTGCAAAATCGGGCGAATTTAACAAAATTCTTGATTTCTGCAGAAAATTCGGCATAAATCAAGTAGCGAATCGGTAAAATTTACGAAGATTACGACATTCGGTTGGTTTTGAATTTCAGTTTTTAACTCAATAAACCTGAGATGTTGTATTCATAGCTATTTTGGATTTTAGGATTTTCTTTTCTGTGAGATTTAGTTCCTATTCTTCGCAGCTCAGTTTAGAGATTAGCTGTGCACGAAAGAAATTATGGGGTCATAGGCAATTCTAATGCAAAATAAAGTCTACCGCATATGTTTACTAACAATGTGTGTAGGAGGCATTAATGTCTAATTCTTTGTTCGCCTTTAATTTTGAACAATTTAGTCCTCATATTTTTTTAATTTTTCGTTTTTGCGCAATTTAAACATGCATTTTGGGGAGGTATATCTTCCATAAAATCTTGGGGAGAGTCTACCCATGTCTTCCATAAGTACGAACTCGACAATTTGTTTTGTAGTAATAGTAAAGTAGCTAAGTTAGCGATTGTTGTTCATACTTAGAGACAGTGGTCGTCCCAGCTTTGTTCCTAAATATTGTATTTGTTACAGATTGTAAATTTTTTATTCGAATGTTGGTTTGTATCTTCTACACTCTTAGCGACTTCATGGCGACAATCAGAAGTATCTTAAAATTCTCTTGGTTTTGCATTTCCATTTTTATGGTCTACAGAACGTGAGGTGTTGTATTCATGGTTAATTTGAGTTTCGAACCTTTTCTGAGATTTAGTCCTCGTACAGTGTTCCGACATCAACTTTCTATTAAAAGAAAGATTTTGTTTTAAAAAGCATTTCCTAGGATACACATAACAAAAAAGAAAAACCTAGTAACCCGATTTGTTCCAGTGAAAACAGTTTTAGTATATTTTTGGTCCAGATTATATGCTTACGTTTTGATTTGATCGAGTTGGCAATTCTCCAATGAAGGAGGTTCGCTTTTGTGACGTGGAATTAACTAGAATATACTATATGGACAGAGTTGATAAACCATCTAGAAATACTAAGCTAGGATTAATGTGTCTAAGGTAATGTAGTAGAAAGGGTCTTTTGGAGAAGTTGCTTTCCAATTCATATTCGTGGTTCCTGATAAAAGTTCCTGGTATGGGTGTAGTGTCCAAACTAGGGTCCAGGAATGTCTTTTCAAACTCACATCCCCGCACTTTCCCTATAGTAAGACTTGATAAAATACCTGTCATAGTAAAAAAAAAAAAAAAAAAAATCTAATTTCGCTTGGAGCTCATTCCTCCCGCGCCATAGGTCTTAGCAAGGTGAATCTCAGGACTTCAACCGGATTCTAAGATAGAATTAAAAAAACTTAAACCAGATATATTTCACTTAGTCTATAAAATGAGTCACAACAGGAACAATACTTTAGCTTAGAGTGGCCTAACTTTGACCTTAGATGTATATTCTGGAAAATTTCGTTTACGTATGGGAACAATTTTCCGGAATCAGGAGATCTCTCTGTTTAGGGACGAAGGATTTTGGTGACGATTTAAGTGTTCACAGAAAGCATTTGGGGTCTATTTAGTAGGAAACAATATGTAGTGAAAGCTGTCCGACATACAGGGTCGTATCCAGTACTTGGGGGTGGGGGGGTTCCAAAGGAATTTTCTAGGGGAGGGGCTACAAAAAACTTTAAAAACATCAAAAATTTGTTTATATTAAATTTTTTACGTTTTTACGGGTCGGACAAACATTTCGGGGTATTCAAGCCCCCTAAATCCCCTCCTGGTTACGGCCTTGCCGATATATACCTGAAGTTATCGCTCAATGCTTCCCCAAAAGTCCCCACTGCATAATTTTTTCTGGTTTCATCACTGACGGTTTACGTGTACTAAAGTTATCGAAGCTGTTTATTAGGGAGCAAAAGTATATACAATTTTGAATGATATAAATATGTTCTAAGTTTCTGATTATTATATTCTGTCCTTTAAAACTGTTTATGGATTAAAGCATACTTGTCTTTGCTCCTTTGACGTTTTCATATTATGTGTGAGAATTTTGTCACTTTTCAAACGGCAGCGTCCTGGGAGAGACAAATTTTGCCCGAAAGCTTTATAACTTTGTCATTTTTGATTTGCCGAAAAGTTAAGAGATATAATATTAAATACGACATCAGATAGCATCACCATGTAATAGGACCCTGAAAGCCTTTAGTTATCCCCAATAAGTACCTCCTTGGGACTTGCCAACTTTGTGACTAACATCCGTACCTGAAAGTCTCATAGGCTCAGAAGAACTGGAATTCTTTAGAAAAAGTGAACTGCAATTCAACTGATATTTTCTTGTTTTTCTCCTTCTCTTAGATCATAGGCTCCCAACTCTCCACCGCCCATTCTTAGTACACCGATCCCTTTTTGAAACACAAATTGTGTGCCATCGTGTTATAGACATAATAACTCCTTTGTTATCAGTTGCATAACAAGTAAAGTAACCCATGGATATTCTTCTTAAGTCTTATCACTATTTCTTATCTTATTAGGCGCTGATATCCACTTTGCAAACCTTTAGCCCAGATTCTCCACGTAAATGTTTTTTAGGTCTTTTGGTTCCCGAAGCTGGGTCTGACGACTGAGTTTCTTGTTTTTCAAGGGGGAAGATGCGTTTATTGCTGCTATTAATGAGTCAAAAAGGGTCGAAATCCCCAAAATGTACCTTTTGTAAGCTTCACTGATATCTATTCTATCACATTCGGACTTACTGCTTCATCATATTCAACAACTAAAAAACTTGTAGTGATCATGTGGATTTTATTCTAAATTTCGTTTAGAAAAAATCCACCGAAACATAATTATAAACCCCAAAAAAGCTTAAGTTTATTGCGCCTCAATTTGTTTTCAATTGTATTTGCAAAAGTAAACTTAAATCGACATAATTGAAAGTCAGGCGGCTGAAGTTTTGATAGACCATTAATAAACTTGTCTTGTTGGAGCAAAGTGTATATTTTAACTCGATTTCCTCTAATTTTGTGCGCATGGTTATTCCTTGAGGGAATTTGCCCTCTTTACAACATCTCCCCCCTCTAAATTGAGGAAAATGAATTAAATCACTTTTCTGGTTTTTATATGTGTTGTAATATCGTTCCCATGCTTGATTTCTTCTGAAATGACTTCGATTCCCTCCCCATGTCGAATGAAAATCCTTTCCGGAGCCCCATTTTTCGGTTGGTTGCTTTGTGATAACCTCCTCCGTCTAAAAAAGTTCCTTTAGTGTCGTAATCCTATAAATAGTTGAAAGCGTTGCTTTATTCCCAATGGTGATTGATTTGTTTAGAAACTTTCAGTTCCATCTGCTAGAAATTGCATCTGCTTGGAAACGCGCGTCCAGTAATGACGACATAGGCGGTGGCCAAGACGCCGCAATACTCGGCGTTCTCGGCGTCCGTTATTTCTCTTGACGGTTTCGGCAGTTGATTAGAATCAATTTATTTGAATAAGAGAGTTGTAACCGAAATATTGGTGATCAGTTTTTCGTTATCGTGCTATTTTGTTGGGATAATTCAATAAAAAATGGAGTTGCTTGAAGCTTTGAAAAGAATTCGAAAGGATCTGAAAACGAAGAAGCCTAAGCTAAATTATTACAGTTTTGATTCAAGGTAGGCTGAATACAGGGACATAGCCTATTCTTACTTTCATTATCTTTGGCTTTTAGTGGTTGTTTATACAGACTGATAATCGATTTAATTAGTAGATTTTATAGTAGAAGCTCTTTTTATTTGCCTTTTTCAAGGAACACAACATTGAAAGGCTTCGGCCTCAAGTCAGCTAAAAAAAATAGTTGTAATAATAAAAAGAAGAGAACGAAGAACGAAGATGTCGCAAAATTATGCCGTTGAAAGAAATGTCAGTTTTTTTTTTTTTTTTTTTTTTTTTTTTTTTTTTTTTTTTTTTAGGAACCAAGAGTAGACGATTGTTTTGGATTTAATTTGAATAAAGCCGTATATCTATCCCATTATCCTGAAATTTCTCTTCCTATTTTGTGCACGTCTTGTGAATTTTTGGTAAAACTAGCGAGTTAAGGCTCTTTTGAAAGAATCCACACCACCCATTTTCCTCCACCTTCTGATGGTCCCAGATATAGCCCTAGGAATATATAAACAACTAAAAGAAAACACTGAAACTACAAAATTCTCATTTTATAATATGCAGGATGTTTCTATTAGCCAGATTATCATGTTTCCTTACATTGTTCTCTGCTTTTTTTAAAATTATTTCAAATAATACGCTTGTCCAATATTGTAATGAATCATAGGCAAAACTGAATACAATTGCGTTTACAATGCAGAAGCCCATTTTTAACAAAGAATCGATGACGAATCACGAGTCTCATTTAACGGGGAAATTTAGTATTAGGGTTATATGGGACCATCAGGAGAGGCGCAGAAGGGGCGCACTGTCATGAAAGTGACTATTATATGTAGGAAAGAGCATAAAATAAAGAATCTAATGGCACTACTTTTATTATATAAGCATGTTTCCTTCTCAAGAGCCCTAACTCTAAAGTTTTACCGACTTATTGATTGAGGAGGGACCCCCAGCTCTTCCCGAAATGTTCTCTTTGATTATCAACATTAATCAGTTTTACTCTAAATCCTCAAGCATTGTAAGCAAATGCCTTATAGGTCAGCCTATTTTAGTTTTCGTAAGAGCAGAGGTAAATTTGGCAAAATAGCTAAAAAAAAAAAAAGAAGAAGGTAGATTTCAATGCCTTTATGCATTGCGAATTAATTATAAAGATCTCAAGCCCTATTTTCAGGTCTTTTTCATCAAAACAGCAAAAGGAGACGCATTTTTTGGAACTACTGCTGCTAACAACTCACCATAGCACCAAACCGCCTGAGGCCAACACAGCTATCCGCGCTTCTTCTCCGTCCTATTTTTTGAAAAATGTCGAACAAATCCCACAAATTGTGAGATTCTGAGTGGGGATGGGCAAAGTCGTTCTGTTCGTACAAGCAATTCCTATAGTATCATATAATTCAGTAAACAATTTAGTGATGTTCAGTGAATAACTTTTTATATGGATAGTTTCGAAATTAGAAAAATAAATTGGAACATAAAGGTTTATCTTTAATACAGAAAGTACGAACAAAATTCACTAAACACCTGCTTTTTTTAAATCTGCGTCTCGAAAGAGTGTTTTCATGTCTCTGTTTTTGTTATCAATTATGTCGTCGTTATGCAGTCTTCGCTGTATATACCTATCTTTTCTTTTGTGCGTTTTTTTCTTTGTACGCTCTCTTTTGTCAGTATGAAGCCCTGTTGCAAATGACATAGTCCTTTCTTTTGTAATTTGATCTGAGAATTGGAGATCGCCACATTGGAATTGAATGAGATTCACCAATCTAACGGGAAAGATGGGGGCATCTTTGTTAATTTTTCATAAGAAAAAAATTCGGCTGTTCTATTTTAAAGAAAATAAAAACATATTCAGGATGATGATAAGCTTATTAATAAGTTGAAATACATAACTTAAATCTGTTAAAAGTAAATGCTTATGAATATGTAGAGCTTTGGGATATTGTTTTTGTTATTGAAATTTATGGAAATAAATGGAACTTGAACTTGTTCAAGTTATGTTTATGGAGGAAGAGAGGCTCGGGCATTCCCAAAAGAAGGCTACATTAACTAAGTTAGGGCTTTAACCTATCTCCTTCGGGATCTAGTGCATATTATAAAATGATCAAGGCAGAACTTTAATAGATGGCTACACGGCCGTACTCAGGATTTTTTTTTTTGGGGGGGGGGTGTACTCAGATTTTTTTCGGGGGGGGGGGGTTACACAAAAATCCTCAAAAACGCATACAAAATTTTTTTATATCCATTTTTGTTACGTTTTTACGAGTCAAAAAATATTTTGGGATGGGTTCAAACCCCCGAACCCCCCCCCCGCTGGGTACGGCCTTGGATGGCTAGATGGTTAGCCATTCCCAGATGGCTAGGAAATCTGAAACTTCGATCTTAGTCACCTTTAATCAAAAAAGACCAAATATTTTTTTATAGCTTATTTATAGATCAACCCTGATTATATTAGTAGAGATGCCTTATTGAGTCCCACGAGGACCACGTGGTTTATGGTTTTCTCAGTGAGAATGAAAAAACAGGAATTTTCTCACTTGGAAAAACAGGAATTTTGTCACATTTATGGTTGTTTTCATGGATGGTTATGTGTGTTGGTCGATTTATTTGATGTTTTTCATGGATGTTCAATGGTTTTTGTCAGTGAGAATTTGAAAAACAGGAACTTTCTCACTTGGAAAACCATAAACCACGTGGTCCTGTCACGAGTAGCACCTGTGAACTTGATTTACATAAAGTTCGCTGAGAGCGTGCACTTACAACAACAACAACATCAACCTTGGATCACCTGTGTTGTCGACCTCAATTCACCTATCGTGAATCAATAATTCCCCTTAGAAACAACAAATTAATTTCCCTTTCTTGACAGATCAATCAATCAATGACATCATCTGTCAGACTTTAAAAATTTTCGCCTAGAAACATTTCTCCAGGAATAGATCCAAATCATTAATGTCTTTGCCTCGGGAACAGTTCTACTGGTCGAACTCCAAAGGATATTAATAACCAAAGGACATGGAAACAATTAGGCAAGAAACATCTTAGCGATGAATTGTTTTAGCGCGCGAAAAGGTTTCCTATTAATTTGAAATGCGTTAGCGCAGAGATGCCAATAACAAAGGAACACGCTGAATTTGCGTTTAGGGATTATTTGGGCGAAACCGTTTTAGACAGGTTATGGAACTATTTCGGCGAAACAGATAGAGACATTTTAAAAGATGATTTTTGAAGAGATTTTAGAAGAGAATTTAATGGTGAAACTCTGTGGTCGTTATAATACACAAGTTTCATTTGAACAGTGTTGTGAGGTCCTCTAACACAACCCCAAAGGGTTCCAAACCTCCTAACCCAAACCCCAACGACGCCCCCAGTCCTCAAAGGCCCCCCAAGCTCCCAAAAGATCACCGGCGCCCCCAAAGGCCCACCCAGACCCCCAAAGGCCATCCCCGGGCCCCCAAAAGGAAATATTTACTGACCTTCAGTTGTTGTGATTTTAAAAGTTCTGCTTTTGTTTTCTAAAATCATCGCCTAAAATGCCTCAAACTGTTTCACCCAAAGAGACACATACACAGAGACACAGACACAGAGACACAAACAGAGACAAACACACAGAGACACACACACAGAGACACACACACAGAGACACACACACAGAGACACACGCACAGAGACACACACACAGAGACACACACACAGAGACACACACACAGAGACACACACACAGAGACACACACACAGAGACACAGAAACAGAGACACACACACAGAGACACACACACAGAGACAAACACACAGAGACACACACACAGAAACACACACACAGAGACACACACACACAGAGAGACACACACACAGAGACACACACACACAGAGACACAGACACAGACACACACATACACAGACACACACACACACACAGAGACACACACACAGAGACACAAACACAGAGACACACACAGACACACACACAGAGACACACACACAGACACACACACACAGACACACACACACACAGAGACACACACACAGACACACACACACACAGACACACACACACACAGACACACACACACACACACACACAGAGAGAGACACACACACACACACACAAACACAGAGAGACACACACACACATAGACACACACACAGAGACACAAAACAGAGAAACAACACAGAGACACACAATCAGAGACACACACACAGAGACACACACACACAGAGAGACACACACACAGACACACACACACACACACACACACACAG